>NC_057802.1:122007379-122231376 GCF_018294505.1 Triticum aestivum | reverse complement strand
AACAACATCTTCAAGTTGCGACTCAGGGGTGGGGTTGCAACTGGGGGTGAAACACAAAACATCTCGAGTTGCGACTCGGGGTGGTGTAGCAACTGTGGTGAAACACAACAACATCTCGAGTTGCGACTCGGGGGTGGTGTTGCAACTGGGGTGAATACTGAACGTCTTGAGTTTCGAGTCGGGGGGTCGAGTTGCAATTGGGGTGAAACACAAACAACATTTCGAGTTGTGACTCGGGGGGTGTTGTTGCGACTGGGCCGAAACACAACAACATCTCGACATAGACATGAAACGTATTTAAAACTTAAAAAAAACAAATTTCTCACCACTAAAAATACTCCTATATCCCTGATACACATGAACATATACTCCCCTATATGCTTCCATACTATCCCTGATACACATGAACCACCACAGAAAAATAAAAAATGAATATAAAAAAGAAAAATCCAATTATATTCACCCTCTTATAAGCACCAAAAAAAGATGAGATACTTCCATACTATTGCTGATATTGCATACTAAAAGACTGAATGCCTCACATTCCAAAAAAAATAAAGCCACAGAGGCCAGCAGGGGGTAGCATAAATTCCATGACGGACGATGTTCAAATTCTACACCATAAAGTGCATTTCAACCATAAGAAAAAGCAAAAACTCCAACAAAGTTCATATAAAAAACAGGCATGGCGCGCAGGCCAGCAAAATGAAGATGGCGAGCAAAACAATGCAGGCTGTGTGCTGACATTTGATAAGCTCATATGCTCAGGATGTCAACAACACAGACCACATCAAAGGGGGCAGCATTGCTCCTACTGAAGGTGAACATAGCAGCACTCCCTACTTGCAAGTTGTAGGTTGACACGAAAACTCCCCACTCCTTATTGAACACCATGCGTCCATCCTTGGCTGTTTTGAATGCAACCCTTGAGAGCGGGCCTTCTCCCAAGCGAACTCCAATAAATCCTTCAGCTCCAATATTCAGGAGCACACACACTTGGTTTGGGATTTTCTATGCAAAAAAGAAAGAACAAACAAAAAATGAGATACAAAAGAGAAAAAAATGTTGATGTATACCTAGGTAATTAGGTAGTTTGATCCTGGCTGATATGATGATTGGAGGTTAAAATGTTGATCTATACAAGTTAAAAACAGATCTGATTCCTAAAACAAAAGATGTTTATCTCCTACTAATGTACAAAAATGTTACAAAAAGAAACATACCATTGACTTCTTCATGATGTTGGTGCTTGTGAACCGATGAACAAACCGTGAAGCAATGTTCCCCTGCTCAATGTCAATCATCATGGCAAGACGGCCTTCCTCCTCCAAATCCAAACTTACACCCATGCTGTATATGATGCCTATGGGTGCTTCTCCCATGATCTCTACGTCAATCCCCTCCTCATCCACATGTCCCTCTTCGTCAGCACCTCCTTGCTCTTCCTCTTGTTGTGCTACTCCAGCTCCACCTCCATCAATAAAGCCAGCACCGAAGGAGCAGACAAATGCTTTTGCAATGCACCCAGTCATCACAAAAACAACAAGCTGCCCAAGCCCCAAGTTGAAGTCCTTCATGAACTTCGACAAGTCATCGCCACCGATACGTTTCTTGTTGTCAGATCCTGTGTACACATAAACAACGTACCGGTGGCCATGAGCTCGAAAGTTCAGAAAGTCACTAGCAAAGTGCTTGGGGAAACGCTCTGTCACAGAGCATGGCAGTAGCTGAAAAGAAAAGAATGAAAACATGAGTCAAAATAAACAACTACAAAAATAGAAAAAAGGTTACAAAAAACACACTGAGCGCATGTCAGCACACATTACCACAAGTCTTTCATTCGGATCCCGGAAAAACATGCCGAATGTCGTGTCGTTGTCCGACGCGCAATGAGAGAAGAAAACTGCGCACAACATCCTGGTTGCAAATCCTGAATAAAACAGTGAAAACTCCGTTAGCTGACAGCACTGCTAACTGACAAGAACTGATTACAGAACAAATACACATGGGATACTGAATCTACAAAAAAAGAACACATGCTTGCTTGCAGAAAAGAAAGCTTAGGTGGCTGGGAAAAGGTTGCAAAAAAACTGACGAATGTTTGTGAATCTTTTCTATTGCACTTACAACTCTGATGGAAATGTCTATGGCCACCCCACCCCGCCCTACAGTCCCCTTCATCCTCCACCCCCATTAACCCTTTTCTTCCCCCAAGTTAGTCCTAAATTTTGTCTATATAGCAAAATATTTGTGTATTCTCTGGAAAAAAACATCGGACAAAAAAATTGCATCACATACATACACAGGAGAAACAGAACATTCCATCAGAGTAATGCTAGACAAAAAAAATCCTACTCTAGAAAGGATGGCGGCTTAATTTTACTGGGCATAACATCAGTCACATATAAAAACCAGTCATGCCCTTCAAAACTAATGAACAGAGTTGCTTGTGCAAAACCGCTGGTTTTTGCGGGATAGAGCATCTTCTGAAAGTTGCACACCTCTCAAATATTGCAAGAAAAAAAGACAACTTAAAATAACCTTCTTAGAGAAATTGAAATTGCAGACAACTTAAATCACAAGAACCCACATATGCAAAAACAAAAATTAAGTGGAAAAGTTCTTTTTTTATTAGCATATCTGAAGCAGAGAACACAAAAAAAAGGGACAAACTATCATACAAACCTAATCATGCCCTACGACACATGGCCGCTTAAATTAGCATCTCCCTCTTGTTGTCCATGTACAACCAACAGAAAATTGAAACAAAAGAGAAACATAACTTCTAAAGATGACATGCACAAAAACTGAACTATGTTGTCCTCCAAACTGCAGCTAACCAATCATAAAGACGCATGCTATACAAAGGCATAAACACAAGCCATCGCATACACACAAAAACACACACGAACAGTACTTCAGACCAGCATGCACAAGCAGATCGAACAGTACCTGGGCAGGAATCAGCAACGAAGAAGAGAGATGCGCAGCTGGTCGCCGGCCTGCCGCTCGTCCCTGTCTCCTTCGCGGTGCAGCTCAGAGAGGAAATACAGATCATTTCATAAATTAAATTCAGTAGACACACCCTTTAAATCAAAAAAGATGAACACCACATGGACAGCAAAAAGACAAAAACAAAAAATCAGCAGATCATATAAAACCTGAATCACAACACTCAATCTTTCTGAATCTGTATCTACTGTGAATTTAGCAGAGCATATAAAATCTGAATCACAACACTGAATCTTTCTGAACATTTATGTTTCTGAATCTGTATCTACTGGGGATTTAGCAGAGCATGTAAAATCGGCGCCATTAAACAAACTACACACAACATGGCACTGAAAAAACCTTTTTGAATCATCCGTGAGTCTATCAGAGAGATTGAACAAAAGATCTGATCCCCCACCTACCAAAAAAAGAGGCTATAATCTATACAAAAATGAGCA
The DNA here is from genome assembly GCF_018294505.1 of Triticum aestivum. Lineage (NCBI taxonomy): Eukaryota > Viridiplantae > Streptophyta > Magnoliopsida > Poales > Poaceae > Triticum > Triticum aestivum. Next base: position 122,227,927 of record NC_057802.1, on the reverse strand, counting down.
GTGACACACTCAAATCTTTCATCAATCCTTTATCTACACCCGAAATCCCCACCTCACCAGCAGAACCACTCCACCCACCACTAGATAGATCGAAAAACACAGACAGAAAAAAGGAGCCTCGTGCTTCTAACATTCAGGGGGATTGCGAGCGGGCAAAAAACCTTCCCTAAAATCGATGGACACACAAACAAAAAGAAACAAACTCATGGAGGCATTGGAAGCACGAACCCTAGATTCGATTAACACACAAAAACAACCCATAAACTAGATACTAGATCTGTGAGAAAACCACATACAAGAAGAAACAAAAAGAAGAAGGGGGAGAACAACAGATGCAACTCACTCCAATGCGTCTCTCTCTTCTTGTAGCTCTCCGGAAGTCATCGTTGCCTCCGAGCGAAACTGACAAAGAGAAGAATGGGGAACGGGGCGAAATGAATGCCTCGGGAAGGAGAAGGATGTGAAGAGGACAAAAATGAATCGCCGCCCTCTAATTCACGAACCTGCTCCCACATAGACAAAAAAACGGCCCGCCAGCCCAACAAACAACGGCCCGCTACACAAGATCCACGGGAAAAACGGGCCGCAAGACAGGCAACGGCACCAGCGACGCGAGCGCGCACGACGCGGAACGAACAAAGTTGTACGCGCGAATCTCAAAGACAGGACAAAATCCAATGGCTATGCATTTAGATGTGAGATATTATATCTCATCTAGATGTGAAATAGCAATCCTGTTTTAAGAAAAGTGGTTATCTGATCTCTGATGCGGTTTCCGCTGTGGTACTAGTGCCTCTTTTGGAGATGCTGCTCAACTGCCGATTCACACACAAAGCTGCATATTTATTTAGTAAAGGTAGTACTTTTTAGTGCAAAATAGGAAAGCGAAAGCAGCAACAACAACAATGACCCGAACTGAACTCGCAGGAGCATGGGTTAGTTTGCAAAATCCATGTTCACGTTGATTAGCCTCGGTGATGGTCCAACGGCAAGATTTTTGGCATGCTCCATGGCTTGAGGTGAAAACCGAAAGACATTGTCCCTTCCTGGGTGATGCCTGGATTAAGCAAGAGCAACATCAAGACCTCTGAATCATTTGCAAGAGTTCCCTCCCTTTGGATTATGGTTCAGGATGTGATAATGCGCAAGGCTAATAATTTTGCTGGAACATCCTGAATCATCAGTAAATCGACACTTGTTCAGGATGTGATAGCAAAATCAGGATGTTCCGAGGATGCCGAGTAGTTGCTGGAACCGGTGTTAGCCACAAAATCATCAGCCTTGCGCTTACCGTTGCCGCCTTGATTGGTAGGGTTGTACTGCTATCGCTTCATGCCGCTACTCTTCTTTCCCTTTCCCAATCTTTCATCCTCAGAGTCGGGGTCCTTGATACCATCAGAGTCGCTTAACAAGAGCCGCCATAAGCTCCCCAATGTCGTTGCAATGATGCTTAAGCTGCCCAAGCTTCTGTTTGAGCGGAATAAAACGGCAATTCTTCTCCAACATTAGAACCGCTGAGCCGACGTTGATGTTATCTGAATAATGTATGATAGTTGAGACCCGACGCACCCAGTTGGTCGTTGACTTGTCCTCAGCTTGAACACAAGAAACCAAATCCACGATCGACATAGGCTGCTTGCATGTATCTTTGAAATTCTGGATGAACCGGGCCTTCAGCTCTGCTCATGACCCGATGGAATTAGCCGGCAGCCCCTTCAACCAGGTACGGGCCGTCCCCTCCAACATTATGGTGAAGTACTTAGCGTACGCAGCCCCACTAACATCCAGCTGAAGGAAATATGCCCTAGAGGCAATAATAAAGTATTGTTTATTTCCTTATATCATGATAAATGTTTATTATTCATGCTAGAACTGTATTAACCGGAAACATAATACATGTGTGAATACATAGACAAACAGAATGTCACTAGTATGCCTCTACTTGACTAGCTCGTTAATCAAAGATGGTTATGATTCCTAGCCATAGACATGAGTTGTCATTTGATTAACGGGATCACCTCATTAGGAGAATGACGTGATTGACTTGACCCATTCCGTTAACTTAGCACCCGATCGTTTAGTATATTGCTATTGCTTTCTTCATGACTCATACATGTTCCTATGACTATGAGATTATGCAACTCCCGTTTACCGGAGGAACACTTTGTGTGCTACCAAACGTCACAACGTAAATGGGTGATTATTAAGGTGCTCTACAGGTGTCTCCAAAGGTACTTGTTGGGTTGGCGTATTTCGAGATTAGGATTTGTCACTCCGATTGTCGGAGAGGTATCTCTGGGCCCACTCAGTAATGCACATCACTATAAGCCTTGCAAGCATTGTGACTAATGAGTTAGTTGCGGGATGATGTATTACGGAACGAGTAAAGAGACTTGCCGGTAACGAGATTGAACTAGGTATCGAGATACCGACGATCGAATCTCGGGCAAGTAACATACCGATGACAAAGGGAACAACGTATGTTGTTATGCGGTCTGACCGATAAAGATCTTCGTAGAATATGTGGGAGCCAATATGGGCATCCAGGTCCCGCTATTGGTTATTGACCGGAGAGGTGTCTCGGTCATGTCTACATAGTTCTCGAACCCGTAGGGTCCGCACGCTTAACGTTACGATGACAGTTTTATTGAGTTTTGATGTACCGAAGGAGTTCGGAGTCCCGGATGAGATCGGGGACATGACGAGGAGTCTCGAAATGGCCGAGACGTAAAGATTGATATATTGGACGACTATATTCGGACTTCGGAAAGGTTCCGAGTGATTCGGGTATTTTTCGGAGTACCGGAGAGTTACGGGAATTCATATTGGGCCTTAATGGGCCATACGGGAAAGGAGAAAAAGACCCCAAAGGGTGGCCGCACCCCTCCCCATGGGCTAGTCCGAATTGTACTAGGGAGGGGGGGCGCCCCCTTCCTTCTTTCTCCTTTCCCCTTCCCTTCTCCTACTCCCACAAGGAAAGGAGGAGTCCTACTCCCGGTGGGAGTAGGACTCCCCCCTTGGGCGCGCCACCTCCCCTTGGCCGGCCCTTTCCTCCTTGCTCCTTTATATACGGGGGCAGGGGGCACCCCAAAGACACAACTTGATATACGATATTTTAGCCGTGTGCGGTGGCCCCCTCCACCATATTACACCTCGATAATACCGTTGCGGAGCTTAGGCGAAGCCCTGCGTCGGTGGAACATCATCATCGTCACCACGCTGTCGTGCTGACGAAACTCTCCCTCAACACTCGGCTGGATCAGAGTTCGAGGGACGTCATCGAGCTGAACGTGTGTTGAACTCGGAGGTGCCGTGCGTTCGGTACTTGATCGGTCGGATCGTGAAGACGTACGACTACATCAACCGCGTTGTGATAACGCTTCCACTGTCGGTCTACGAGGGTACGTGGACAACACTCTCCCCTCTCGTTGCTATGCATCACCATGATCTTGCGTGTGCGTAGGAATTTTTTTGAAATTACTACGTTCCCCAACAGTGGCATCAGAGCCTGGTTTTATGCGTTGATGCTATGCACGAGTAGAACACAAGTGAGTTGTGGGCGATATAAGTCATACTGCTTACCAGCATGTCATACTTTGGTTCAGCGGTATTGTGAGATGAAGCGGCCTGGACCGACATTACGCGTACGCTTACGCGAGACTGGTTTCACCGTTCGGAGCACTCGTTGCTTAAAGGTGACTGGCGGGTGTCTGTCTCTCTCACTTTAGTTGAACCGAGTGTGGCTACGCCCGGTCCTTGCGAAGGTTAAAACAGCACCAACTTGACAAACTATCGTTGTGGTTTTGATGTGTAGGTAAGAACGGTTCTTGCTAAGCCCGTAGCAGCCACGTAAAACATGCAACAACAAAGTAGAGGACGTCTAACTTGTTTTTGCAGGGCATATTGTGATGTGATATGGTCAAGACATGATGTGATATAATGTGTTGTATGAGATGATCATGTTTTGTAACCGAGTTATCGGCAACTGGCAGGAGCCATATGGTTGTCGCTTTATTGTATGAGATGCAATCGCCATGTAATAGTTTTACTTTATCACTAAGCGGTAGCGATAGTCGTAAAAACAATAAGTTGGCGAGACGACAACGATACTACGATGGAGATCAAGGTGTTGAGCCGGTGACGATGGTGATCATGACGGTGCTTCGGAGATGGAGATCACGAGCACGGTGCTTCGGAGATGGAGATCACAAGCACAAGATGACGATGGCCATATCATATCACTTATATTGATTGCATGTGATGTTAATCCTTTATGCATCTTATCTTGCTTTGATTGACGGTAGCATTATAAGATGATCTCTCACTAAAATTTCAAGACAAAAGTGTTCTCCCTGAGTATGCACTGTTGCGAAAGTTCTTCGTGCTGAGACACCACGTGTTAATCGGGTGTGATAGGCTCTACGTTCAAATACAACGGGTGCAAAACAGTTGCACACGCGGAATACTCAGGTTAAACTTGACGAGCCTAGCATATATACAGATATGGCCTCGGAACACAGAGACCGAAAGGTCGAGCATGAATCATATAGTAGATATGATCAACATAGTGATGTTCACCATTGAAACTACTCCATCTCACGTGTTAATCGGACATGGTTTAGTTGCTTTGGATCACGTAATCACTTAGATGATTAGAGGGATGTCTATCTAAGTGGGAGTTCTTAAGTAATATGATTAATTGAACTTAAATTTATCATGAACTTAGTCTTGACAGTATTTTGCAAGTTATGTTGTAGATCAATAGCTCGCGTTGTTGCTTCCCTGTGTTTATTTTTGATATGATTCCTAGAGAAAATTATGTTGAAAGATGTTAGTAGCAAAGATGCGGATTGGATCCGTGATCTGAGGATTATCCTCATTGCTGCACAGAAGAATTATGTCCTTAATGCACCGCTAGGTGACAGACCTATTGCAGGAGCAGATGCAGACGTTATGAACGTTTGGCTAGCTCAATATGATGACTACTTGATAGTTTAGCGCACCATGCTTAAACGGCTTAGAATTGGGATTTCAAAGACGTTTTGAACGTCATGGACCATATGAGATGTTCCAGGAGTTGAAGTTAATATTTCAAGCAAATACCCGAGTTGAGAGATATGAAGTCTCCAACAAGTTCTATAGCTAAAAGATGGAGGAGAATCGCTCAACTAGTGAGCATGTGCTCAGATTGTCTGGGTACTACAATCGCTTGAATCAAGTGGGATTTAATCTTCCAGATAAAATAAGTGATTGACAGAATTCTCTAGTCACCATCACCAAGTTAGTAGAACTTCGTGATGAACTATAGTATGCAAGGGATGACGAAAGTAATTCCCGAGCTCTTCGTGATGCTGAAATCGACGAAGGTAGAAATCAAGAAAAACATCAAGTGTTGATGGTTGACGAGACCACTAGTTTCAAGAAAAGGGCAAAGGGAAGAAGGGGAACTTCAAAAAGAACGGCAAGCAAGTTGCTACTCAAGTGAAGAAGCCCAAGTCTGTACCTAAGCCTGAGAGTAAGTGCTTCTACTGCAAAGAGACTGGTCACTGGAGGCGAAACTGCCCCAAGTATTTGGTGGATAAGAAGGATGGCAAAGTGAACAAAGGTACTAGTGTTTATAGCAACCCCTCAGTATTTGATACTGGTTCAGTTGCTAAAGAGTAGTAACTCGAAAACGGGAGTTGCAGAATAAACAGAGACTAGTAAAAGGCGAGGTGACGATGTGTGTTGGAAGTAGTTCCAAGATTGACATGATCATCATCGCACACTCCCTATACTTTCGGGATTAGTGTTGAAACTAAATAAGTGTTATTTGGTGTTTGCGTTGAGCATGAATATGATTTGATCATGTTTATTGCAATACGGTTATTCATTTAAGTTAGAGAACAATTGTTGTTCTGTTTACATGAATAAAAACCTTCTATGGTCATACACACCAACGAAAATGGTTTGTTGGATCTCGATCGTAGTGATACACATAATCATAATATTGAAGCCAAAAGATGCAAAGTTAATAATGATAGTGCAACTTATTTGTGGCACTGTCGTTTAGGTCATATTGGTGTAAAGCGCATGAAGAAACTCCATACTGATGGGATTTTGGAATCACTTCTTGCGAACCGTGCCTCATGGGCAAGATGACTAAAAACGCCGTTCTCCGGAACTATGGAGAGAGCAACAGATTTGTTGGAAATCATACATACAAATGTATGTGGTCCGATGAATATTGAGGCTCGTAGCAGGTATCATTATTTTCTGACCTTTCACAGATGATTTGAGCAGATATGGGTATATCTACTTGATGAAACATAAGTCTGAAGCATTTGAAAAGTTCAAAGAATTTCAGAGTGAAGTAGAAAATCATCGTGACGAGAAAATAAGGTTTCTATGACTTGATCGCGGAGACAAATATTTGAGTTACGAGTTTGGTCTTCAATTAAAACAATGTGGAATAGTTTCACAAATTCACGCCACCTGGAACACCACGGTGTAATGGTGTGTCCGAACATCGTAACCGTACTTTATTAGATATGGTGCGATATATGATGTCTCTTACCGATCTACCACTATCGTTTTGGGGTTATGCATTAGAGACAACTGCACTCACGTTAAATAGGGCACCATCAAAATCCGTTAAGACGACGCCTTATGAACTGTGGTTTAGCAAGAAACCAAAGTTGTCGTTTCTTAAAAGTTTGGGGTTGCGATGCTTATGTGAAAAGGTTTCATCCTGATAAGCTCAAACCCAAATCGGAGAAATGTGTCTTCATAGGATACCCAAAGGAGACATTTGGGTACACCTTCTATCACAGATCCGAAGGCAAGACATTCGTTGCTAAGAATGGATCCTTTCTAGAGAAGGAATTTCTCTCGAAAGAAGTGAGTGGGAGGAAATTAGAACTTGATGAGGTAACTGTACCTGCTCCCTTATTGGAAAGTAGTTCATCACAGAAATCTGTTCCTGTGACTCCTACACCAATTAGTGAGGAAGTTAATGATGATGATCATGTAACTTCAGATCAAGTTACTACCAAACCTCGTAGGTAAACCAGAGTAAGATCCGCACCAGAGTGGTACGGTAATCCTGTTCTGGAGGTTATGTTACTAGACCATGACGAACCTACGAACTATGAAGAAGCGATGGTGAGCCCAGATTCCACAAAATGGCTTGAGGCCATGAAATCTGAGATGAGATCCATGTATGAGAACAAAGTGTGGACTTTGGTTGACTTGCCCGATGATTGGCAAGCAATTGAGAATAAATGGATCTTCAAGAGGAAGACGGACGCTGATAGTAGTGTTACTATCTACAAAGCTAGAATTGTCGCAAAAAGGTTTTTCGACAAGTTCAAAGTGTTGACTACGATGAGAGTTTCTCACTCGTATCTATGCTTAAGTCTGTCCGAATCATGTTAGCAATTGCCGCATTTTATGAAATATGGCAAATGGATAAAGAAAACTGCATTCCTTAATGGATTTATTAAAGAAGAGTTGTATATGATGCAACCAGGAAGTTTTGTCAATCCTAAAAGTGCTAACAAAATATGCAAGCTCCAGGGATCCATCTATGGACTGGTGCAAGCATCTCGGAGTTGGAATATACGCTTTGATAAGTTGATCAAAGGATATAGTTTTATACAGACTTGCGGTGAAGCCTGTATTTACAAGAAAGTGAGTGGGAGCACTACAGCATTTCTGATAAGTATATATGAATGACATATTGTTGATCGGAAATAATGTTGAATTATTCTACAAAGCATAAAGGAGTGTTTGAAATGAGTTTTTCAAAGAAAGACCTCGGTGAAGCTGCTTATATATTGAGTATCAAGATCTATAGAGATAGATCAAGACGCTTGATAAGTTTTTTTTCAATAAGTACATACCTTAACAAGATTTTGAAGTAGTTCAAAATAGAACAGTCAAAGAAAGAGTTCTTGCCTGTGTTACAAGGTGTGAAATTGAGTAAGACTCAAAACCCGACCACGGCAGAAGATAGAAAGAGAATGAAAGTCATTCCCTATGCCTTGGCCATAGGTTCTATAAAGTATGCCATGCTGTGTACCAGATCTATTGTATACCCTACACTGATTTTGGCAAGGGAGTACAATAGTGATCTAGGAGTAGATCACTGGACAGCGGTCAAAATTATCCTTAGTGGAATAAGGATATGTTTCTCGATTATGGAAGTGACAAAAGGTTCGTCGTAAAGGCTTACGTCGATGCAAGTTTTGACACTAATCTAGATGACTCTAAGTCTCGGTCTAGATACATATTGAAAGTGGGAGCAATTAGCTAGAGTAGCTCCGTGCAGAGCATTGTAGACATAGAAATTTGCAAAATACTTACGGATCTGAATGTGACAGACCCGTTGAACTAAAATTATCTCACAATCAAAACATGATCACACCTTAGTACTCTTTGGGTGTTAATCACATAGCAATGTGAACTAGATTATTGACTCTAGTAAACCCTTTGAGTGTTGGTCACATAGAGATGTGAACTATGGGTGTTAATCACATGGTGATGTGAATTATTGATGTTAAATCACATGGCGATGTGAACTAGATTATTGACTCTAGTGCAAGTGGGAGACTGAAGGAAATATGCCCTAGAGGCAATAATAAAGTATTATTTATTTCCTTATATCATGATAAATGTTTATTATTCATGCTAGAACTGTATTAACCGGAAACATAATACATGTGTGAATACATAGACAAATAGAGTGTCACTAGTATGCCTCTACTTGACTAGCTCGTTAATCAAAGATGGTTATGTTTCCTAGCCATAGACATGAGTTGTCATTTGATTAACAGGATCACCTCATTAGGAGAATGACGTGATTGACTTGACCCATTCCGTTAACTTAGCACCCGATCATTTAGTATGTTGCTATTGCTTTCTTCATGACTCATACATGTTCCTATGACTATGAGATTATGCAACTCCCGTTTACCGGAGGAACACTTTGTGTGCTACCAAACGTCACAATGTAAATGGGTGATTATAAAGGTGCTCTACAGGTGTCTCCAAAGGTACTTGTTGGGTTGGCGTATTTCGAGATTAGGATTTGTCACTCCGATTGTCGGAGAGGTATCTCTGGGCCCACTCGGTAATGCACATCACTATAAGCCTTGCAAGCATTGTGACTAATGAGTTAGTTGTGGGATGATGTATTACAGAACGAGTAAAGAGACTTGCCGGTAATGAGATTGAACTAGGTATCGAGATACCGACGATCGAATCTCGGGCAAGTAACATACCGATGACAAAGGGAACAACGTATGTTGTTATGCGGTCTGACCGATAAAGATCTTCGTAGAATATGTGGGAGCCAATATGGGCATCCAGGTCCCGCTATTGGTTATTGACCGGAGAGGTGTCTCGGTCATGTCTACATAGTTCTCGAACCCGTAGGGTCCTCACGCTTAACGTTACGATGACAGTTTTATTGAGTTTTGATGTACCGAAGGAGTTCGGAGTCCCGGATGAGATCGGGGACATGACGAGGAGTCTCGAAATGGCCGAGACGTAAAGATCGATATATTGGACGACTATATTCGGACTTCGAAAAGGTTCCGAGTGATTCGGGTATTTTTCGGAGTACCGGAGAGTTACGGGAATTCATATTGGGCCTTAATGGGCCATACGGGAAAGGAGAAAAAGACCCCAAAGGGTGGCCGCACCCCTCCCCATGGGCTAGTCCGAATTGTACTAGGGAGGGGGGGCGCCCCCTTCCTTCTTTCTCCTTTCCCCTTCCCTTCTCCTACTCCCACAAGGAAAGGAGGAGTCCTACTCCCGGTGGGAGTAGGACTCCCCCCTTGGGCGCGCCACCTCCCCTTGGCCGGCCCTTTCCTCCTTGCTCCTTTATATACGGGGGCAGGGGGGCACCCCAAAGACACAACCTGATATACGATATTTTAGCCGTGTGCGGTGCCCCCCTCCACCATATTACACCTCGATAATACCGTTGCGGAGCTTAGGTGAAGCCCTGCGTCGGTGGAACATCATCATCGTCACCACGCCGTCGTGCTGACGAAACTCTCCCTCAACACTCGGCTGGATCGGAGTTCGAGGGACGTCATCGAGCTGAACGTGTGCTGAACTCGGAGGTGCCGTGCGTTCGGTACTTGATCGGTCGGATCGTGAAGACGTACGACTACATCAACCGCGTTGTGATAACGCTTCCGCTGTCGGTCTACGAGGGTACGTGGACAACACTCTTCCCTCTCGTTGCTATGCATCACCATGATCTTGCGTGTGCGTAGGAAATTTTTTGAAATTACTACGTTCCCCAACACCAACATCTCCATAGCCATCTCATAACTCTCAACCAGGCCTCGGGGGGCTGATCTGCTGTGTAATTGGGCACCTTGCGAGGGCCTTTGAAGTCCTTGGGCAGACGCTCGTTCCGTAGAGCCGCTGTTAGACACGGCACACCGAAAGCTCTTGAAGTTACACCCGCCTCAACTGAAGTCGTCGGGTAAACCGGCGCGTGCTGGGAGCCGCCAGCTGAGACGCCAGTTCGGCCTCCCGGTGCGCTCTGCCATGGTCTACCAAATCCTGCGCATTGGCACCATTGTGCGCCGGGTCATGTCCATGAGGTTGGTTACGACGCCGCTCAGTACTCAAAACTGCTGGCGAGTCAATGTGCCTACTATAGCTCCGGCTTGGACGAGGGGTCGCATGAATCCGGTCACGACTATAGGAATAAGCCTGCTGCTGTACCAAAGCCGTTTGATGAAGCTCCCTGGCCCTTCTGGTTTCGACCGCTGTCGGAGACTCGCCCTCGACCGGTAGAGCCGCCAGTCGCGTAGCTGCAGCGATCATGTTGTCTAGAGGGGTGGAGTAATGACCCGGCGGCGTCACTACGTGCTGAGACGAGGTGTTATTCATATGCGGAGAACCTGCTATGCGTGGCTGACCTGACGCTCCACCCCCTGGCGCCTCAACCGTCTGGTTTATCACCGGCGGGTTGCTAGCCCCCGCTCCGGGTGTGTTGAAGAGATTCCTTGACTCATAAATCGAGGGCAGACGACTCTGGCGTTTTCTCCTCAAGACTTTGTTTGAAGCGTTCTAATCCACCATAAGCCGGTATGAATCTGCTTGAATCCGCTGTGCCTGGGCGTTTAAGACAGCCCGCTCTTCAGCCATCCTAGTGTTTTTCGCTGCCAATTCCGCTTTAGCTTGCGCGATCTCATCACGCAACTTAGCCACATCCACCTTATGTTGTTCCTGGTTGTCGGCGGTTACCTCCACTCCCATCAGAGTCACCAGATCGTCTAACAGATCTGTTAAAACTTGAGCCGGCGGGCGAGTTGATCCGCCAGCGCCAGCTGCTGTTACCGCCACCGCACTGGAAGTCATGGCCGCGGCGGCTGTTCATCCGAGAGCCGGCTGGGTGCCAGCCATGAAGATCGCCACTCTGTTCGGCGGCTCATGGGGGTCCGGAATACTGTCGCCATCGGAATAGCCCCCAAATCGTCCGTCTTACAGCTGATACATTGAATTAGTCTCGCCTATGGACGACTCACCATCAGAGTAGACGGCCGTCTCACCACCAGACACGGGGCCTTCCAATTCAGCCCCGTGGATGAACCCAACAAAGGCACGCTTCAGGGCGGGTTTAACCCGGGCAAGTCATGCATACTGAGCCGTCTCGATGATGTCGGTGCAGACGTCTGGCTCAGGGCCCGGTTCGCCGATCTTGCCGATGAAGACGTGGATTCCACTGAAGGGGACTCGGTACCCGTATTCAATTGAGCCGGCCTCGGGGCCCCAGCCTGCATCGTCGATATAGAGCTTGCCGCGACGACTCTTGGTCATCCGGCCTACTGCGTATCCCTTGATCCCTTCGAAGCCGCCCTTCAAGAACTCGAAACCACCGTGCGCCTTCCCCATGGTGGGCGCCAACTGTCGTGGAAGTGTCACAGCAGATGTCCTCATGGAAGGACTTAGTTGTGGAGCCATTGCGATGGAGTTAGCTTAAAGGGGTTAAACAGGACAAAGGACACGAGGAGTTTATACCGGTTCGGCCCCTTGCGGCGAAGATAAAGGCCTAATCCAGTTTGAGGTGGTATTGCTAGGGTTTCGATTACCAGGAAGCGAATATGCTCTGCCCGGCTCTCGATCTGTTGTTTCTTGCCCTAAGCCGCTGCCGGGTCGTCCCCTTATATACACAGGTTGACGCCCTGCGGCCTACAGAGTCCCGGCCGGCTCATACAACGTGTCCGGTTCGGTGACTTATCTTACATGCCTTATAATACAAGTTTACATATACATGGCGGTTTATACTTATGGGCCTTAAGCCGCCTTCGGGTTTGGGCCCTTTAATAAGCCTGTCTCATGAACCACCATCTTCAATATACTCTTGGGCTTCATTTAGATGAATCGCCGTTGGGATAACCCGGCCCCTCCTGGGCGGGTCATATCCAATAGTCATATCCCCAAAAAATGAAATTTGATATATAGAATTTGTCAAAGGATATGTTGAAGGGTTTCATGCTTCCTTGTCTTCAACCACCATGGTGTAGAGACTTGGTGATGTAGAGATTGCTCAAGATGTGAGTGTGTTGCAATCTCATGGATTTAGATTCATCCAAGTACCTCCAAGGGTTAGATAGCATGCAAGGGTACAAATGTATCCAAGACACGTGAATCATCATCATAAGAGAGAAAGTCAAGGATTAGTCATAGGTTCATGCCTTGCATGTATCCAAATGGAGTTCCTACTCCAAGTTTGAAGCATCAATGGTGTTCAATTCTCCTCTCAAACGGCAAAATACTTTCTCATCAAGCGGTTTGGTGAATATATCCGCCAACTGCTTATCGGTACGAACATGCTTAAGATCAATGTCCCCTTTAGCAACATGATCTCGAATGAAATGATGACGAACTTCAATATGCTTAGTTCGAGAATGTTGCACGGGATTGTGAGCAATCTTAATAGTACTCTCATTGTCACAAAGCAATGGAACATGTTTCACATTGATCCCATAATCTTTAAGAGTTTGGGTCATCCAAAGTAATTGAGCACAACATGAACCAGCGGCAATGTATTCCGCTTCGACGGTGGATGAGGATACCGAGTTTTGTTTCTTGGAGGACCAAGACACAAGAGATCTACCAAGAAATTGACAAGTACCCGAAGTGGACTTTCTATCAACCTTGTCTCTGGCATAGTCCGAAACGGAATAGCCAACAAGATCAAAAGAGGACCTCTTGGGATACCAAATGCCAAAATTTGGTGTATGTATTAAGTATCTCACTATCCTTTTCACAGCCTTAAGATGACATTCTTTGGGGGCTGCTTGATATCGTGCACACATGCACACACTTAGCATAATATCGGGACGCGAGGCACATAGATATAACAATGAACCAATCATAGAGCGGTAAACCTTTTGGTCAACCAATTTGCCATCCTTGGTCAAGTCAAGATGTCCACTAGTAGGCATGGGTGTTTTCATACCTTTGCTTTCTTGCATGTTGAACTTCTTGAGTAAGTCCTTGGTGTACTTTGTTTGAGAAACAAAGGTGCCTTCCTTAGTTTTCTTGATTTGCAAACCAAGAAAGAACTTGAGTTCACTCATCATAGACATCTCAAACTTTTTCGACATTAGCTTTCCAAACTTTTCACTAAAATGAGGATTAGTCGAACCAAATATGATATCATCAACATAAATTTGGCACACAAATAATTCACCATTAACCCTTTTAGTAAAAAGAGTAGAATTTATTTTTCCAATCTCAAAGCCTTTTTCAATAACGAACTTGGTCAAGCATTTATACCACGCTCTAGGAGCTTGTTTAAGATCATAAAGAGCTTTGTGAAGTTTGTAAACACGGTCGGGTTTCTTAGGATTGACAAAGCCGGGAGGTTGTTTAACATAAACTTCCTCCTCAATTTCACCATTTAGAAAGGCACTTTTAATGTCCATTTGGTACAAGGTGATATCATGGTGATTAGCACAGGCAAGTAAGATGCGGATGGACTCAAGTCTAGCAACGGGGGCATATGTCTCACCGTAGTCCATACCTTCAACTTGAGTGTAGCCTTGGGCGACGAGACGTGCTTTGTTGCGGACGACTTGACCATCTTCGTCTTGCTTGTTGCGAAACACCCATTTGGTACCAATGATGTTGTGGTTGTTGTCGGGCTTCTCGACCAATGTCCACACTTGATTTCTCTCAAAGTTGTGTAGCTCTTCATGCATGGCGTTTATCCAATCCGGATCTTCCAATGCTTCTTCAACCTTCATAGGTTCAATGCTAGAGATAAATGAATAATGTTCACAAAAGTTAGCCAAACAAGTTTTAGAGCGAGTGATTCTCCCGGTTTGAATATCATTGAAGATTTGTTCGACGGGATGGTCTCTTGAGACTCTTGCTCGAACTCGTGAGAGCTTTTGCTTGGGTCGGGGTGGAACATCTTCTTCATCATCTTGTCCTTCTTCTTGGCCTTCTTCATTGTTGACGTTGTCGTTCTCTTGTTGTGGTGGAGAAGGAGGTTGATGAGGTTCATGTTGGTGTACTTCCTCGTTTTCTTCATCTTGATGTGTCCCACTTGTGGATGCTTCCATGTCAACTCTTGGTTCACCTTGTCATGAGGTAGAAGCTTCCACTTGGACGGACGAGGTACTCTCCTTCACCTCCGTTGGTCGAATCTTGCCAATATACAAGTCTTGGATTGCTTCCGAAGGGTCTTTGTCTCCTACATCAATTGGCAATTGCTCTACTTACGAGCCGTTAGATTCATCAAACTTCACATCTACCGTCTCTTCAACCTTTCGGGTAGACACGGTAAGTGTGAGAGTTTGAGCCATAACCAAGTAGGAAACCCTCATGAGACTTAGGAGCAATTTTAGAACGACGATGCTTATCAAGAATGTAGCACTTTGAGCCAAATACTTGAAAGTATCCAACTTGGGGTTTGTTACCGGTGAGGAGCTCGTATGCCATCTTGCCGAGTAGCTTGTTAAGATACAAGCGATTTGTTGCATGACAAGCCGTCTCAACCGCTTCCGCCCAAAAGTGTTTTGGAGTCTTGTACTCATCAAGCATCGTTCTCGCCATCTCAATAAGAGTTTGGTTCTTCCTCTCAACAACTCCATTTTGTTGAGGCATGTACGTAGCTGAGAACTCGTGTGAAATCCCTTCTTCGTCAAGAAAGGTATCCACATTTGCGTTCTTGAACTCCGTTCCGTTGTCGCTGCGAACCTTCTTGATCTTCACTTCAAATTGATTTTGGGCCTTCCTAGCAAAGTTCTTGAAGATCTTTTGAACCTGCGATTTATCATCAAGAAAGAACACCCACGTAAATCTTGAAAAATCATCAACTATAACTAGACCAATGAGTTTCCACTGAGACTCTTGTAAGCATTGGGACCAAAGAGATCCATATGAAGTAGCTCGAGCAGTCTTCTCATGGTCATTATGTTCTTCACGGGGTGACTTCCTCCAACCTGTTTTCCTGCTTTACAAGCACTGCACAATCTATCCTTGTCAAATATAACAGCTTTTACTCCGAGGATATGATTACCTTTAATAAGCTTATCAAGATTTTGCATGCCCACATGACCTAACCTTCTATGCCACAACCAACCTTTCGAAGATTTAGCAATAAAGCAAGTTCTAGGTTGAGCCTTTTTAGTGAAGTCAACAATGTAAAGATCACCTCTACGTATACCAGTAATGACCATTTTATGATTATCTCTACGAAACACTTGGCAATCTACTTCAGTAAATAGGACGTTGAAACCAAAGTCAACAAGTCTAGATACGGAAAGTAAGTTGTAGCCAAGAGATTCAACGAGCATAACATTTTGTATGGAGCTATCATGTGAGATGGCCACCTTACCAAGGCCAACCACCTTACCCTTTGAGTTATCACCAAAAGTGACATACTTCCGAGGGCCGTCGTTTTCAGCAAGCTCACGAAACATATCCTTGTCTCCGGTCATATGATCGGTACATCCACTATCAAGGACCCATTCCTTTCCTCCAGCCATGTAGCCGCGAAGATTAGCCATAAGACCAAAGTGTCTCATAGACTCATCAAGATCAAAGTCACTATCATCATCCTCATCATAGTATCCATGTTCAACATCATCTTGTAATTGATCATCTCCTAGAGAAGGTGATCCATTAGAAGTATGACCGTAACAATGTTCATCTCTATGGATTCTAATGACTTCGGAAATTATATTGCTAATAATTCCAACATCTCCTTTGGCACGCATGAGATCACGAAGCTCAAACAGGCAATCATCAAACTTAGGATCACTAGTACTCATCCTATTCAAGGCAACAGACTTATGGAGAATCTCATCTAGATTTTTCAAGGAATAATTTGGGAATCGTTCCTCTAGAAATCTCCATATGGTGTAAGCACAATCAAGAGCAGGTAAGCTAGCAATCAAATTTTTGGGCAATCCTCTAATGATAAGATTGATAGTTCTAAGATTGCGAATCATGTCAAGATCCTCATCGGGAGAGGGATGCAAAGGATCACTAGGGGAAATGCAAGGACTAGTAATGTACTTGTTCAAGTGATATTCATTGAAAATCTCAAGGATCTCATTTTTCCACTCATGAAAGTACTCTCCATCAAGTATAGGCACTCTACGTCTAAGACTCCCCAACGTAGACTCATCCATCTTCCTCCAAAGGTGTTTAAACCAAAGCAATGGAGACCAAAGCTCTGATACCAATTGAAAGGATCGAGAAGAGGTGTCTAGAGGGGGGGGTGAATAGACTCTTAGCAAGAAAAAGTTGCAGTTTTTAGTTTCTTCAAGTTAAGGTAGAGTTTTAGCACAAGTTTAAACATTCACAATACATATCAAGCAAGCATGACAAGAGTATATGAGCAGCGGAAAGTAAAGCATGCAATTTGCAAGAATGTAAAGGGATGGGATTGGAGTGTGCAAATGCAGTTGGAGACCCGGAGATTTTTGGCGTGGTTCCGATAGGTGGTGCTATCGTACATCCACGTTGATGGAGACTTCAACCCACGAAGGGTAACGGTTGCGCGAGTCCACGGAGGGCTCCACCCATGAAGGGTCCATGAAGAAGCAACCTTGTCTATCCCACCATGGCCATCGCCCACGAAGGACTTGCCTCACTAGGGTAGATCTTCACGAAGTAGGCGATCTCCTTGCCCGTACAAACTCCTTGGTTCAACTTCACAATCTTGACAGAGGCTCCCAAGTGACACCTAACCAATCTAGGAGACACCACTCTCCAAAAGGTAATAGATGGTGTGTTGATGATGAACTCCTTGCTCTTGTGCTTCAAATGATAGTCTCCCCAACACTCAACTCTCTCACACGGATTTGGATTTGGTGGAAAGATGATTTGAGTGGAAAGCAAGTTGGAGAAGGCTAGAGATCAAGATTTATGTGGTTGGAATGAAATATCTTGACCTCAACACATGAGTAGGTGGTTCTCTCTCAGAAAATGTATACTGGAAGTGTAGGCATGTTCTGATGGCTCTCCCCACGAATGAAGAGTGGGTGGAGGGGTATATATAGCCTCCACACAAAATCTAACCGTTACACACAAATCACCAAACTCGGTGGGACCGAATCAGAAAACTCGTTCGGACCGATTTAGTTCATAATGTGACCGTTAGGCATTTCGGTGGGACCGATATGATCAACTCGGTGGGACCGATGTGCTAGGGTTAGGGTAAAACCTCATCTCGGTTTGACCGATTGCATAAACTCGGTGGGACCGATTTTGGTAATAGGCTAACCAAAGAGTTGGTCAGGCAAACTCGGTGAGACCGATTACAAAATTTGGTAGGACCGAATTTATGGCAACAGGAACCAGAGAGTTTGCAAGCCCATCTCGGTGAGACCGGGATCCCATCGGTGAGACCGAATTGATTAGGGTTTCTGGTAGTGGCTATGTCAAATGAACTCGGTGGCGCCGGATAGAAAGTTTCGGTGGGGCCGAGTTTGACTTTTGGTTTGGGACATATGTGGATATGAGAAAGTGGTTGAGGGTTTTGGAGCATATCACTAAGCACTTTGAGCAAGCGAGCCATTAAGCAACACCTCATCCCCTTTTAATAGTATTGGCTTTTCCTATGGACTCAATGTGATCTTGGATCACTAAAATTAAAGTGTAGAGTCTTGAGCTTTTGAGCTTGAGCCAATCCTTTGTCCTTAGCGTCTTGAAGGGGTTCCACATCCTCTTGTCCATGCCACTCCATCTGTTGAACTTGTCTGAAATATACTAGATAAAAACATTAGTCCAACAAGAGATATGTTGTCATTAATTACCAAAACCACCCAGGGAGCACTTGTGCTTTCACATATCGATGTTATTTTGAATTTTAACACACAAGAATAATTACATTCATATTGATTCACTAGATCACCCACAAAAAAATTGATTCACTAAAAAAAGTTGATATAACAAAAGTAAGATATGAGTGTAAATTCTCTATCATATTTTTTGCGAAATAACTCTTGTATATTACTCAAAACTTAGGGATTACAATCAAGTTCACATTACTCCTTTAAAAGGATTTTGAAGTATCCGCCTCAATTGAGGCATCCTCGCTCCCGCTTGGCCTCCACGCTGTCTGACCGACGCGCGCCTCGCGTCGTTGCCTGCGTGGCAGCTTTACCCCCATCCGATATCGTCGGGGTGTTCTTCACCATGCCAACCACCTCGAGGGTCCATGATGTGCGGTCCATGGGTGCCTCGGAGCCACCTTTTTGTAGTGTTTTTCGTTGCACCTGCATGTGCCACTTCGTGCATTGGTCGGAGTGACCCTCGCCACGACTTATTCAGTTGTTGGCCTGTGCTGGGTCGGATTGTGCCGGGTACCTCTCGTGCGATGTTGCTGGGTTGGTGGAGTGTCATTGCTTTCTGGGTCCAGTTTGCTGGCCACTTTTGTTGTGTTGTGAGTGACCGGTTAGGAGGCCCTTGGGGATGCTACTTCTTAGTTTGTTCGGCTCGGCGTCGTAGTGCTCCGTTCATCCAGTTTGGTGTTGCCTGTGTTGGCATGCGCTAATGTAAATAAAATGTTTGTCATGGCAAATATAACATTTGAAGTTGCTAATGATACATTTTTTTACGATTTAGCCACTCTTTATGTGTTGTCGGTGGCCTGTTAGGAGGTCCTTGGGGCAGCTGCTTCTCGGTTAGTTCGGGTTGACGTTCTGGTGCTCGGTTCGTCCGGTTTGGTGTCACCTGAGTCGACATGTGTCGATGTGATCGAAATTGTTTGTCACGACAAATATATCGCTTGAAGCTACTAATGGTATATTTTTTGTGGATTATAACCTCATGAATTTTCATGAGAGATACCTGAAACTCAGAAGGGAAGAAATAGATAGGTATGCAGCCATTGAGGAGAGGAAATTAAAGGACCCCTTCAGCATCAAGAAATGCATCAAAGCACTTGAAAGGTTGGAGGATCTTTCGATGGCAGATATGCTAAAAGCAGCGGACATCTTCACCGCCAACAAGGAGAACAGGGAAGTATTTCTATCATTTTCAAGTAACGAATTACGGTTAGGTTGGTTGACTGGAAAAATTCGGAATACCTAATCAAATGGAACTAGTATTTCGTACTAGGGGAGGGCTAGCTTAAAACTAAGATATATTTTGTGCATGTGCATTTATGGACACATGGATACGATCCTTGGCGCAGGTAACTTGTAATAGGATGTGATATATTTTGTACATGTGCATATCTAGACACATGGTTATGATGCACTTGTCATAGTTAACTTGTAGTAGGTTGTGCATGTGCATTACTGGGCACATGATTATGGAAGTGTCAAACTCATTTGAATTTTAATGCAATGTTAAATGGCTCTTAAAGCAATGTCTTTTTGCAGTTTTTGACTAAAGTAGTCATATGCTTATTGATGTCTACTACGAAACCTTCTTCTTGTAGACGTTGTTGGGCCTCCAAGTGCAGAGGTTTGTAGAACAGCAACAAATTTCCCTCAAGTGGATGACCTAAGGTTTATCAATCCGTGGGAGGCGTAGGATGAAGATGGTCTCTCTCAAGCAACCCTGCAACCAAATAACAAAGAGTCTCTTGTGTCCCCAACACACCCGATACAATGGTAAATTGTATAGGTGCACTAGTTCGGCGAAGAGATGGTGATACAAGTGCAATATGGATGGTAGATATAGGTTTTTGTAATCTGAAATTATAAAAACAGCAAGATAACTAATGATAAAAGTGAGCGTAAACGGTATTGCAATGATAGGAAACAAGGCCTAGGGTTCATACTTTCACTAGTGCAAGTTCTCTCAACAATAATAACATAATTGGATCATATAACTATCCCTGAACATGCAACAAAGAGTCACTCCAAAGTCACTAATAGCGGAGAACAAACGAAGAGATTATGATAGGGTACGAAACCACCTCAAAGTTATTCTTTCGGATCAATCTATCATAGATTCGTACTAGAATAACACCTTAAGACACAAATCAACCAAAACCCTAATGTCACCTAGATACTCCAATGTCACCTCAAGTATCCATGGGTATGATTATACGATATGCATCACACAATCTCAGATTCATCTATTCAAACCAACACAAAGAACTTCAAAGAGTGCCCCAAAGTTTCTACCGGGGAGTCAAGACGAAAACGTGTGCCAACCCCTATGCATAGGTTCATGGGCGGAACCCGCAAGTTGATCACCAAAACATACATCAAGTGGATCAATAGAATAACCCATTGTCACCACGGTTATCCCACGCAAGACATACATCAAGTGTTCTCAAATCATTAAAGACTCAATCCGATAAGATAACCTCAAAGGGAAAACTCAATCCATTACAAGAGAGTAGAGGGGGAGAAACATCATAAGATCCAACTATAATAGCAAAGCTCGCGATACATCAAGATCGTATCACCTCAAGAACACGAGAGAGAGAGAGAGATCAAACACATAGCTACTGGTACATACCCTCAGCCCCGAGGGTGAACTACTCCCTCCTCGTCATAGAGAGCGCCGGGATGATGAAGATGGCCACCGGTGAGGGTTCCCCCCTCCGGCAGGGTGCCGGAACAGGGTCCCGATTGGTTTTTGGTGGCTACAGAGGCTTGCGGCGGCGGAACTCCCGATCTATTCTGTTCCCCGAAGGTTTTAGGGTATATGGATATATATAGGCGGAAGAAATACGTCAGGGGAGCCACGAGGGGCCCACGAGGGTGGAGGGCGCGCCCCCTGCCTCATGCCCTCCTCGTTGATTCCCTAACGTGCACTCCAAGTCCCCTGGATTGCTTCCGTTCCAAAAATAACTTTCCCGAAGGTTTCATTCCGTTTGATATTCCTTTTCTGCGAAACACTGAAACAAGGGAAAAAACAGAAACTGGCACTGGGCTCTGGGTCAATAGGTTAGTCCCAAAAAATAATATAAAAGTGCATAGTAAAGCCCATTAAACATCCAAGATGGATAATATAATAGCATGAATACTTCATAAATTATAGATACGTTGCAGACGTATCACTTATCTTCTAGCAATGTAATCTGCCCATATGGAGTACAGTACAACCAAATAGTTACATAACATAAGGGAAAATTACACAATACATATGCTTATCTTCTAGCAATGTAATCTGCCCACATTTGCATTGCCATGGCATCTCGCATCTCATTTCCAGCTTGTCTCAAGTTGTTAAATACAATCACATCTTTTTTGTATTTGACATCTCCATCTGGTACATCCTTCATATTGCTTTCATTAACATCCATTGTAGCTCTATCTAGCAGTGTCATATCTCAATTATGTAGCCTTATGAAATTGTCAATACACAACACACTACAACAGTATTAACTTGTGTGTCAATATCAAACATTGTAGCTGCCTTTAGTATGGGATACCTTGCTTTCAGTATGCCAATAATTCTTTCGACATGATTTCTTAGTTGAGCATGTCGAAGGTTAAATAACCCCTTGTAGCACTGTGGCCTTTGCTGAACTCTTCCTTGTTCTTGTAAATGGTATCTAGTTCCTCGGTATGGAGCAATGAATTGGGGTGTATTTGCATAACTCGCATCTACAAGATAAAATTTTCCAGGCGGTACATTGAATCCATGGTCCAGTGCATCTTTCAAAACCCTTGCATCAAATGTAGATCCCTCCCATCCAGCATGTACATGCACAAACTTCATGTCAAAGTCACATGCAACCATTACATTTTGTGAAAGACCTTGTTTTCTATTTCTGTATGGGTCTTGTTGCCCAGGAGGAATAGTCATGGGAAAGTGAGTACCATCAATAGCTCCAATACAATTCTGCAGATTTAATTCTATAATTAGATATATAAATATAAGCTAGATTTGCTCAATACCAGTTCACCATGATAGGGCTTGAAAACATTACCTTAAAGTATGAAAACTTTTGTTGCCTTAATATGGGATGCTGGTGTACAGAAGGTTGTATGTAGTTGCATGTGAGTCGAGTAATCGCGTTGAGCACGGCGTGGAAATAAGTACTAATTGAATCTGCACCGTGCTGGAATCTATCTTGCAATGTTCTGTTGGTTGCGTTCTCTGATACTGCATACAAAAATATAGCTACTTGCTCTTGCACAGAGATATACCTTGCATCCTAGAGAAGGTGCTTTTCACACAGTTTTTGTACTAAAGCTTGAAAGATTGATCTCTCCATATGAAACTGCCATTCACATAGAACCTCGTGGCCGGTAAGAGCTTCATGCACATAAGTAGCTCCATTCAGGATGGATGTATGTATTGCTCTCCTCTCAGATGATTGGGATGAGCTACCTTGTAATGTAGGGAGTATGAAATGTACAAAATCATCTTCGTTTCTTGACCGCCGGCTGTAGTTTGGATCCATTCAGCTTCAGGAATGAATGAATTTTGAGGTTAGAGGAACAAATGGATTGCCGCTACAAGACTGAACTATGAGTTCCTAGAGAAGTTCTTACAGGGGAGGAGAAGAAATGACAAGAACAAGTTGTTGGCAGTGCATTGTATGTGCTTATATAGCAAGAGAAAGAAGAAGCAACAGCTAGAGAAATCGACGGCAAGAATACAATGCCCAGGCACATAACGGCTAGTTCTATTTCCTAGAGAAGTGTGCAGATTCCAAAACTTTTTTCCTTTATTCAGAACACCCCATAGATTCCCATTCCTCTTTCTGGAAGCTTGCAGGTTTCACTTTGCACTCCATCCCATACCTATGCGTTTTTCTTTTCCTCTGTTTTCTGAACCCACGTCCCGAACAGGGCCTGATTGTTTGGTTTTTCAGTTTGCATATATGAATACACCATTCCGTCTATATATTCTCGCCTGAGGGCGGTGGCCCTGTTACATCCCATAGGTCGCATGAACCGAAAGAATGCACTGTTTCTCCTTAGTGCATAAGATGATGCGTGTGGTATTATTTTTCCTTTTCTCTTCTTACCATGCAACATCATGTCGTTGTTGTGTCATTGTATGCATAATTTAAACGACTCAATAAAAGCTTTTTTAGTCTTTTAGTTACTGATTTTGTTGTTGGTGGATTTCACTCCACCCGTGTGGTTGGGAGCTAGTAATTCGTTGGGTCTACAACGATTTTGGATGGGCTCCTAATGAGCTTATTTTCACTATTTTTTTGTAGTTTTCTGATAATTCTAAATACATGTTTGAAATTTTGGGGTCAGTAATTGGGTCGGTGGGGGTGGTAGTCATGTTCTATTTCTTTGTGTGCGGATACATGTTTTTCTGTGTTGTTTTTGCTATCTTTGTGTTTGCCTTCGGTATGCCATGGTTTGTGTTGCACGACTCTGTATTTTGGCCCCGTGGCTATTCCAAGGCCCGTGTGTTTCTGGTCCCACGGGTTAGTGTTTCATGCTGTTGTTATCTCGCCCCCTCTCTCGCGATTGGTTTGCACTATTCATGAGGTGGCACCTAGCGCTTGTATGTCCTATTCTTGCTCCCGCTGTATATTCTTCATGTTCGCCATTTCACACCACATGCCACAGGCTACGCATGCTAGGTGCTTCTTGCAACGTGTGGTTGGTTCCTCCAACTTCGTCGGTGGTTTTGCTGCTTGTTGGCGTCATGTTTGCTTCGTCTGTCGCCGTGTCATTTGCTTCTCTAGCTGACTGAGGTTCGGACCTGGTTTTGCTTGCGCCTATTCCCGATCCAATGTTCTTGCTCACCGTTCTTTTCTCCCCCCCCTCGTATCTGTAGCTGCCCGGGGTTCTGCTTTGTTCTTTGGTTGTGCCTATTCTTGACGCTTGCTCTTGACACCGACTAAGGTTTGAGTCTAGTTTCGTCTTGCCTGGTATGTTGTAACCACTCACCGTCCTTTTCCTACTTGCATGTATTTGGAGTTCCCGCTTTGTTGTTCTGTTGTCCCTCTTCTTATCTCTCTATCTCTTCGTTCAAGGTATGTCCCTTCTAGGCCCTGTTGCTCTTGCTCGTCTTCTTCTCGCTTACCATCCTTTACTTTCTTTGCTATGCATATAGGCCTTCGGAGCTGCTGTTTGATATCTCTCTGTGCTTCTTCTTGGCGCGGTGTGTTCCTGCCACAATACATCTCTTCTCCGTCTCTCCACTCTTGTCTTTCCTCCCTCTTTTTTCGGGGTGTCCTTTGTTTGGTTTTGGTTGGTCTTGTTTATTTTTAAAAATATGCATGTGTTTCCCAAACTCGTAGTGGAAGTTGTTCATAAAAATGATCTAAGCAGTGATCTTAGTCTGTTAATAGTAGGATCTGAATAGATACATGTAAGAATTTAGCTTGGGTACAGGACTCTAGGACTCATTTAGGTTGGAATTACACACTCTTCCTCTGCTTGTAAGTGAACTCACCGGTGGGGGCCGCTTCGCTGCCTCGATTTCCATTGCCACGCTGTTCACGTACGATTGTGCGTCCTTTATGTGATATAGCGCAAGGTTCTTGAACTCCAGCAAGACGTTCGCTTCTACCCACACGTCCATCATCACACGCTCAAATTAGTCGAGGGCGGTAGGAAGCCGGAGTCGGCCGAGATCCTCGACCTATTATGAGTATTCCCATGCCGTGAATTGAAAAGATTCACGAATTTGAGAAAATCCGTGAAGTTGAAATAAGTTCATGAAATAAAAAAGTTCATGAATTTGAAAAACAAATGTTCACTATTTGAAAAAGTTCATAAATTTAAAAATTGTTCATTAATTTTAAAAATAGTTTGTGGATTTGAAGAAAAATGTTTACGAATTTGAAAAAAAATGTTTAGAAATTTGAAAAACTATCACAGATTTTTAAAAGTTCACGGGTTCAAAAAATTAAGAAATAAAAAAGTCAAGAATTTCATTTTTTGTGATATTCAATAAAACAAAATTAATGAACAAAAAATAAAAAACTAACCAAACCTAAAAACTAGCAGAAAAAAGTAAAAAAAGAAAAGAGAAAAAAAAACCAGAAGCTTCCCAAAACCGTATCTACGTGGCAAGGTGGCAAGGTGCATGGACCGGCCCACTACAAAACAAACACGCGCATTGTATGCGTTTTGTACAAACAGGCGCGTTAAGCGCCCAATAGGAGATGGCCTAGCTTTTTCGATTGCAAAATAAAAATAAAGACATTGATAAGTGTCACACGTGTGGCACGAAGCAATTTCATCCTGTTGTTTTTTGATGGTAAGTTTAGTTATCTGAAGATGGCAACTTTAGATGTGAAGTATGGCAAATTTCCATTTGGATGGCAAGTTTCAAACTTTTTTAGGGTTTTTTTTTTCTCATATGGCAACTTTAGTGTAAAAACATTAGGACAGTGTTACTTCGTGCACATGTGTGTCATTTATCATTTGGAAAAAATAATGTTGATAAACCCGCGTAAGCGCGGGAGGTATATCTCGCTATAGATGTTTTCATATACATGTTTTGATGTCTTTTTCCATACACATTGTATAATTTTCGTATAAAATAGAAACATTTATTGTACAAACATTTTTCAAATGCGTGACTAACATTTTTGTGTGCATAAAGTGTTTTTTAGAATATATATTAGGGGAACCAACGCGTGTTTGGATGGTTAGGAGGACAGTGGTATCCCAGCCCACCGGAAACTCAAGTCCTGGACTTGACACTAGTGCTCGTATTTTTCTGAGTTTATTTTAGGCCTTCCGGCAATGTGCGTTAAGTGGGAAGAGACGTTCCTTTTGTATGAAGGCATCTGTGATGACTTTAACAATCTCAAGATGATGTGTCGGCTCAGTCAGGTGCTCATAGGAGTACGGTATGCGTGTATGCGTTCTATGGGTGAGTACATATGTGTATGTATGAGCGTCTGTTGTTCGTGTCTGCTACTGTATTAAAAATATATAGTTATATAGAATATTTCGAAATATAAAAAAGTAAAAAAAACATTGCAAAAATGCGAAAAAAGTATGGAAGAAAAAAAAGCGCTGAAGAACTGTGGTCTGCGCTGGGCCGGCCCATTTCTGGCGGCTACGCGAGGCTGCGCTACGTCTTGCCATAAGCGAGACATAGTCGCGCCCCCCGGGAGGCTGTCGACACGTCAGGGACACGGGAGGGCAGCATCCAGTCCAGTAGAAGCCCACCTGCTAACCCTAATTGCCAGTTCAGTTTTTTTTTTCTAACAGAACAGAGCACAAGGGTGTATCGAGCGACCGCACGAGCGCGCCGCCGCCGCCGCCGCCTGTAGTCGCCTCCGCCGCCCCGCCCATCGCCAGCAAGGTAACTTCTTAATCCCTGCTCTCCTCCGGTCATACCGCGCTGTTGCCTCCTGCATGTCGTGCTCCTCCGGTGCGCTCGCCGCTGGGCCCTTGCTTGCTGCTGCGTGTGCTTGCTGACTGCGTGTGTGTGAGCTGGTTGCGGCTTGCTGCTGGGAGCTGGTGGTAGGACCTTTACACAGCATGCAGGGATATCAAAGGTGCAAACATACTAGTAGATCCTAGGGGTCGTGTTAAGCTTGCAGACTTTGGAATGGCTAAACATGTAAGGACTTGAAAAGAGGCTCCCAGCATCTGGTTGGAGACATTTTATTAATTATTTCTACATATACTCGCCGTATTGCTGTTTCTAGAAATTGCCGTATCCCGTGTGCCGGTCCTTGTATCGGTGCTTCATAGGTTTTTGCTGCTCCTGCAGAACCGCACAGTTATGGCCACCGCCGTCGCCAGTCGCCTCAGCGTTGCACGACCCACAAACCTTCGCTCTGCGGCAGGGTGAGTTGGATGGGCGCTTTGCGGATGCCGAAGAGAAACCAGCAGCAGCATCCGAGGAGCCTAGGGAGACAGAGGCAGAGGCAGAGGAGGACGAGGAGTATTGGTCCTACCATGACGTGGGTGAAGCCCTAGACTGGCTTGACACTGCGGAGGGCCCGGATGGCTCGACACGTCTTTCCTCAACATTCTCGGCTGCCGGAAGTGCGGCTGCGGCGCGGAGGCCGAACGCACATGGCGGCATGCTCGCGCGCACACTCCAGCCACTCTCCAACCGCACACAGAAGCTCGCCTCACACGTCCGTGCCGCTCCGTTGGAGGTATGCGGTTTCAACTCCTCACCTTGGATCAGTATACTGATTGGCTTGTGCTATAACATTTATTGGGCTTATGCTATCAAGGACTAGGGTTCAATGGTTCACTATCTTTTGATTAAAGTTGGTTACCTAAAATTACTAAAGAGAACAGTTGCACTTCATATTGGAGCTAGGCCTAGTAGTGTCAGCTAGGGAATTTCCAAGTTTCCAATGTCACTCTGCAAACCACTAACTGAAATAATTAGGCTCAAGTTTTGATGTCTGTTGCAGTATTGATTTTTATGTAACACTGGTGCCTTACCATATGGATATATTTATCTGAACGAACAAAACACCGGTCATGCTTTATTCATCTGGGTGTTGTACCTTTTTTGCTTATTATTTGATGCCGTGAGTTTTGAACCACTCAGGAGTGGGAAGGTAGAATGAACGTGGGGATGTCAAATTCCGTGACAACTGCAATCAGGGACAGCATAAGAGATACTGCAATTGGGAAAACAAGGAACACTGGGAAGGCAGATCGTGCTACAGTTGAACAGGTTTGTACATTTTTTGCTGTTTGGTGATGCTTATTTCATTCCCTGCTTGGAAGTTGAATCCATGCACTTTCATATTCCTTCAGCAATAAGAATCAATCCTGTAGCCTTTCACCCTAATTTGCTTTCTGTCAAGTGGCTGTCTGTTTTAAAAATTTCTCCCCTCATCAAGTATGCAGTTAATCAAAGTTTATTTACTACTTATAAAACGTTTGGTTTGATGTACATGAATAAGAATTCTTATTGAAGACTTAAGTTCCGCTTCATTATCTATTGCCGGTTGTGTAAGTTCGTGAAGCAGAAATTTGTTAGTTTGAAGTTTGAGCATTCCTCTTTTTGGGTGCCTACTGCATTTCTGTTTATGAGTTCTCCTGACTAATTAGGTACCATTGCTTCAATGCTGATAGGCGGGCGGGGGGGGGGCAATTTGTTTAATTAATATTTCTTGTCATTGTGGGCCCTCAAAAGAAATGCCCTCTATTGCACATGTGATTTGATTACTTTATCTGATGATTGCATGATATTTTCAGTTCTTATAGGCAGGGCATACTTGCTCATTCGTCCATCCAGATAAAATTATGAATTTTGATTAACTGGGAAGACAAAAACATGCTTTATCTCTATAGTTTATGTAATGAATGATGTTTTAGTGAAGTTCTTTTTCTGAACATTCGATTTTTTATTTATATGCAGGCTATTGACCCAAGAACCCGCATGGTTTTGTTCAAAATGCTAAACCGTGGTGTTTTTAATAACATAAATGGTTGCATTTCAACCGGAAAAGAGGTAACCTTCAATTTGCAGTGCACATCGTAGCTACAAGGCATCTGCTACTTGCCAATTTCATTGCACCCGCGGATTTACTACTACAAGTTGCATTTTGTATTCATCATTCTAGAAATCTATAATTAGAATAACACACTCAATATTAACTGTGGCAGTTGATTTGTTTTTCTTTCCTTTGTAGGCAAATGTATATCATGCAACAAAGACAGATGGCAGTGAGTTAGCAATCAAAGTCTATAAAACTTCAGTGCTTGTTTTTAAGTAAGATATGGATGTTATACTTGCTTTGTCTTATAATAACTGGATACTCAAAGCTACATCAGAATGCTGTTTATGGCAATTTTGTTGTATCCTTTCAGCACTTCTAAATTGTTTTGATTCAAAAAGGTTCCCGTCTGAACAAAGTACACACTTGCTTGTTGCAGGGATAGAGATCGATACGTTCAAGGAGATTATCGTTTTAGACATGGTTACTGCAAGCATAATCCTCGGAAAATGGTAAAGACTTGGGCTGAAAAGGAAATGCGAAATCTTTTACGGTATGAAATATTCTCATTAAGCGTGCTTTATTCATTTTTTTCATTCCAGTAATTTGGCAAGATGTTTCTCAATGGGATTCTGTTGTTGAATTGGGTTTAACTTTTTGGGGAAAAAGATGATGCATTTGGAAGCATAAGCTGTTGCTATCCTATATTTTGTTCTGTCTCTCTCTAAATTAAATTCCCACCCTTTATAATTGTTATCTTCTTCTACAATACCTCGCAAAATACTTTCAGTCATTGAAGTAGAAAGATTTACACTTCTTTCCCTTGTTCAGAGTTAGAGCAGAAGGAATTCGATGCCCGAAGCCATTTGTAACGAACCCAGGGTTGCTAGGATCGAAACAAGGGTGGATCGGGGGAAATAGATCGAGTTCAGCTTGTTCCTTGAGAAAGAAGAAGGTGAGGAACAGGAGGAGGTGAGATACAGAGAAGGTTAGGTGAGATACAGAGTTCACACAATACACGCATGCCTCTCTCTGCCTACCACGCACACTTAAGTAACCACACACACACAGCTCTGCCCGTGGGCCTACATGTCTGGCGAGTGGGTCCACTCTTTCCTTGTCCACTGCATCATCAGTGGGATGCAGGTGTGACATGCCCCTCTTCTTCAGAGAAAGCCCCGTCTTCCATTTGTGCTTCATCTTCACGCGTTGTCTGGTCTTGACCGGTCATCGTCTCGCGCCAAATACTCGCCGCCGGAAATCGTTGCCGTAGTGTTTCATAGTCCTCCCAGGTTGTGCCCAACGCTGAAGGAGACCAACGAATGCGGACCTGGACCAGCGCTTGATCGCCCTTCTTGACCATCCTGCGCTCCATGATTTCCACTGGCTCGTTGTCGGTGATGGACAAGTCCGGTGGTCGTGGCAGCTCGGAGAACACGGGCGAGTAATTGGGTGTGAAGGGCTTCAGTTGCGAGACGTGGAAGACGTCGTGGATGCGGCTGTCAGTGGGTAGCTCCAGCTTGTACGCGAGCTTGCCGATGCGTGCCAGAATCTTGAAGGGCCCGAAGAATTTGTACGCCAACTTGGCGCACGGTCGATTGACGACAGAGGATTGTGCATATGGCTGTAGTTTGAGCAGCACAGAGTCACCCACCTCGAATTCACGCTCCGTGCGATGGCGGTCAGCTTGCTTCTTGAACCGGTGCTGCGCACGAAGGATCTGTGCTCGTAGACGAGCCGTGTGTGCACCCCAGTCCCAGTGCTCGGCATCGAGGACCGGGGTTGTCTTGTCATCCCAGAGGGCCATGGCGCCGAGGTTGGGTTCCACACCATAGAGCGCCTTGAAGGGGGAAGAATTGATTGACGAATGAAAGGTAGAGTTGTACCAGAACTCCGCCGTTGGAAGCCAGCGACGCCAACGGTGCGGCGCGTCATGGATCGCGCAACGGAGGTACATCTCCATGCATTGGTTGACGCGCTCACTTTGGCCATCGGTCTGGGGATGGTACGCCGTGGAGTACAGCAGTTTGGTGCCCGCCGTGGTGAAGAGCTCTCGCCAGAGCGCGCTGGTGAAGACGCGGTCGTGGTCGGAGACGATAGAGTTGGGGAGGCCGTGGAGCTTGACGACATTGTCCCAAAAGACGCGCGCCACCTGCGCCGCGTTGGACGGATGATGAAGAGGGATGAAGTGTGCGAATTTCGTCAGCCGGTCAACGACCACCATGATCGAGTCATGCCCTTCAGACTTTGGCAACCCCTCAACAAAGTCCATGGTGAGGTCCTGCCATGGCGCCGTGGGAATGGGGAGAGGAGCCAACAGTCCGGCCGGTCGGCGATGCTCATGTTTAGCCTGCTGACAGATTAAGCATTGTTTCACATAGTCCTCCACCTCCCGTTTCATGCCAGTCCAGAGAAATCTCTTCTTCAAGCGCTGGTAAGTTGCTGTGTTGCCTGAATGCCCACCGATTGCGCTGTCGTGCAGCGCACTGATCAGTTTGGTGCGCAAAGCTGTGTTGCTTCCAATCCAAAGGCGATCTTGGCGTCGAATCAGCCCCTTGTGCAGCTCGAACCCTTCCTCGTCGGGACTATGGATGGCGAGCCGCGTTAGTTTCTCCTGAGCATCAGAATCTGTGGCATATGAATTGGCCACTTCCTGTACCCAAGTAGGCTGACACAGCGAGAGCGCGGCCACATCCAGTGCTGCGCCCACCCGTGACAAGGCATCTGCCGCTCCGTTGTCCACTCCACGCCGGTACTGAAACTTAAACTGCAGGCCAACCAACTTGGACATTGCTTTGCGTCGCAAATCTGTCTCGAGCTGTTGATCACCCAAGTGACACAGACTTTTGTGATCAGTGACAATGGTGAACTGGCCGCGTTGCAAATAAGCTCGCCATTTGTCCACTGCCATCATGACGGCCAAAAATTCCTTCTCGTAAGCTGAAAGCTTCTGGTTGCGCACACCTAAGGCCTTACTGAAGTACGCCACCGGGTGTCCTTCTTGCACGAGCACGGCACCGATGCCCGTGTCGCAGGCGTCAGTCTCTATGCTGAACGGTTTGGTGAAGTCTGGCAATGTGAGCATTGGGGCACTGGCCATGGCGCGTTTGAGGAGGTCGAAGGCGGCCTGCGCTTGTTCAGTCCACTGGAATCCTTTCTTCGTCAGCAAATTCGTCAATGGCTTGGCGATGATGCCATACCGGGCTACAAATTTTCTGTAGTAGCCGGTGAGGCCAAGGAACCCACGCAGCTCAGTTGGTGTGGAGGGTGTCGGCCAGTTGAGCATGGCTTGGGTTTTCTCCGCATCTGTTGCCACTCCGGTGCTTGAGATGACGTGACCAAGGTAGTCGATGCTCTCCTGAGCAAACGAGCACTTGGACAGTTTGGCAAAAAGTTGGTGCTCTCGAAGAAGATCAAACACCAGCCGAAGATGCTCCTCGTGCTCCTGTAGTGATTCACTAAACACCAAGATGTCATCGAGAAAAATGATCACAAACTTGCGTACATACTTGGAGAAGATCTGGTTCATGAGGCACTGAAAGGTGGCTGGTGCGTTTGTCAGGCCGAACGGCATGACTCGAAAATGGAAGTGTCCATGGTGAGTCTTGAATGCCGTCTTTTCTTCGTCGCCTTCTCTCATCCGTATTTGGTGGTAGCCAGCCCGTAAATCAAGTTTGGAAAAATACCGGGCGCCAGCAAGTTCATCCAGCAACTCATCTACGATG
Source organism: Triticum aestivum (assembly GCF_018294505.1). Classification (NCBI taxonomy): domain Eukaryota; kingdom Viridiplantae; phylum Streptophyta; class Magnoliopsida; order Poales; family Poaceae; genus Triticum; species Triticum aestivum. The sequence goes on along the minus strand of NC_057802.1, from coordinate 122,195,407 downwards.
GGAAGGGGAAAACGATTCTTCACAGTGGTGTCGTTTAGGCGACGATAGTCGACGCAGAAGCGCCATGAGCCATCCTTCTTTTTTACCAAGAGAACCGGGGCTGCGTAAGGGCTCATGCTGTGCGCGATCACCCCGGAGTCAAGCATTTCTCTGACTTGCCGCTCGATCTCATCTTTCTGCAATGGCGAGTATCGGTAGGGTCATATTGCTGGTTGTGCTCCTTCCACCAATGTAATGGCATGATCATATTGACGGTGTGGTGGCAGTTTCTTTGGTTCTCCAAACACGTCGCTGTACTCATTGAGGACCGTCTGAATACCCACTGGCAGCTTGCTAACGGTGTCACTAGAGGGTGGCTGGCGATCAATGAGTGCCATGTACCATATGTCATTTCCTGCTTGCCATTTGTTGAACTGTTCTGGTTCAATTGGCTCCAAGGACTGAACTGCACTCTGTCGGACACCTTGCAGAGTGATTGTGGCGCCTTCATGCTCGAATGTGAGCGTCTTGTTGAGCCAATGGCAGCTCATTGGGCTTAACTGTTCCAACCAGTCCATGCCTAACACGCCGTCGTACGCCCCGAGCGTGAGCTGGCGCATATCCGTAGTGAAGGTGTGCCCCTGCAGCCACCATTTAACTCCGGGCACCAGCTTGTCGCAGACCAGACGCTCACCGTTGGCCACGCGAACGTCCACCGGCGGCAGGGGTGTTGTTGTCGCTGCAATCCTCTCGGCGAAAGATGCCGAGATGAAACTGTGTGTACTGCCGGAGTTGACAAGGAGGAGCATCACTTGATTTCCCACTAGTGCGCGAAGACGGATTGTGCGCGGCGTCTCCGTGCCTGAGACCGCTTGCGTTGACAGGACACAACACTCCTGGTCTGCTGGGGCTGCGCCTTGGTCATCCAAGAGCTCCATGGCCTGAATTGCATCTTCAGTAAGGATCTCGCCGTGCTCACCCATGTGTATTGTCAGCAACTGCGTGGCTTGTTTGCAGCGGTGCTCTCTGGAGTAACGATCGCCGCAACGGAAGCAGAGGCCATGTGCGCGACGGTGATCGCGTAGTTGCCGCTCTCGCGCAAAGTCATCCCCTCCAGCAGCGGCGGGGGCAGCGGCAGGTCGCGGTGTAGCTTGTGGTCGAGGAGGCAGAGCGATGGGGTGCGTTGGTGGGCGCCCCACCGGAAACACGCGCGGTCGCGGACGATGTGCATCTGCTTCTTCTTCCTGAATTCTCGCGAGCACGGAGGCGCGAGTGATGCTCGTGGGTGCTTGGAGTCGTACTGCTGCCCGTAAATCGTCTCGCAGTCCGAGCAGAAATTGGGTGATGAAGAACTTGTTACTGAGCGTGCCGTCAAACTTGGGGAAGTCATGCTTTGGGGGCTTGACGTAGTAGTCATCCGCGTGCAGTGCCTGAGGAAGCCCGCGAGGAGAAGCTGGTGGCGGCATCTGGCCTGCCCCGGTGATGGTGACCACGGGGCGTTGCGGGATGAGGGGCGGGCCGTCATTGACGAGACGTGCGACCGGCCCCTGAACTCCGGAGGACACTTGTGGAGCGCCTCCCCTGGTCATGAACTGGTGCTGGTGAGAGGAGGCGGCCGCCTGCTGCTTGTCGGGGTCGGGGCGCTGCTGGCGCACCTCATCGACGTCTGCTTGCGTCAGGTCCATCTGGCGGCGGAGGTGCGTGAGGTCGCTCGAGACCTGCTCGTTGAAGGCGAGCTGCGCCTCCACATGCTTGGCGGCGGTGATCTGGCTCGCCTCGAACCGCGTCAAGAGCGATTCCAATAACGATTTGATCTCTCCCGAGGTTTCCGACATGGCTACGAGGATGTGGCGGGTTTGAGCAGAAGGTTTGGATGGCGGCGCCGTCGCCCTCCCTCCAAATCGGTCCAACCCCGCTGGGGATTTTGGGCAAACTCACTGGAGTGAATTGGCACCCACAGCGGTGGATGTTACGGTCCGATCGAGAGGATGTGAGCACGAACTGGCGGAAAAAAATTGGGGGAAAAAAGGGAAGTGGCTCTGATTACCTTTGTAACGAACCCAGGGTTGCTAGGATCGAAACAAGGGTGGATCGGGGGAAATAGATCGAGTTCAGCTTGTTCCTTGAGAAAGAAGAAGGTGAGGAACAGGAGAAGGAGGTGAGATACAGAGAAGGTTAGGTGAGATACAGAGTTCACACAATACACGCATGCCTCTCTCTGCCTACCACGCACACTTAAGTAACCACACACACACAGCTCTGCCCGTGGGCCTACATGTCTGGCGAGTGGGTCCACTCTTTCCTTGTCCACTGCATCATCAGTGGGATGCAGGTGTGACACCATTGCTCTTGAGGCTTCATGTTTTGGTGATGGAATTTATAGGTAAAACTTGTGGTGACATTTGCTTATTCAATGCCTATCAACATTTTCCTATAAACATGGTATCATATCATGACCTAATAATTGTTCAAAACATACGCCTCGTAGCAGAACATCCCACAGAACAGTACTTTCATAGGTATTATCATTTCGTCTAATAAATTGAGTTGGTTCTCCTTCAGGAAAAGGAGGTTGGGCTGCTCCTCGACTTAAGGATGCTGCTTTGTCGGATGACAAGTTGCGTGAAACTTACTTTGAGGTACATGGCGTATGCAAAGATTAACTACCAGTTGAAATGTCAGCTGAATATGGTCTTTACCTATAGAAGAATGAATAAGGAACCACATAGTATCCAAACATTAGATTTTGGGTACTCTTATGGTAACATTTTCCAATATACTTACTGCAGCTTATTTTCAGATTGTTACAACAATGCGGACACTTTACCAAAAGTGCAAGCTTGTCCACGGTGATTTGAGTGAATACAACATTCTTTATTTTGAGGTAGTTGAGCACTTTTGATTAAGCCTTCTTAACCTCTTTCATTTCCCAGTCAACCAGATTCCTCATTCTTATTTGCTTGTTGTGCAGGGGCACTTGTACATCATTGATGTTTCACAGTCTGTCGACCTTGACCATCCTTCAGCTTTGGATTTCCTGAAGGAAGATTGCTTGCATGTTAATGTGAGTAGAATTAAACTAAAATTGACCAGACATGGATAACTCGTGGTATTTAATGCGCGTGCAATGCTGTTTTCAGGATTTCTTTAAAAAACAAGGCGTTGCTGTCATGACAGTAACAGAGCTATTTAATTTCGTTGTGGATCAAAATATCGCTGATGAAGATGTTGATGATTACCTGGAGAAGGCATGCCCTTATTTTACTTTGAGTAGTTACAATGCTTTGTAATCATCGATTTTTGTGTGATACTATGCTTATCCTTGGGCAGACGATCCGATGGGTTAACAAAATTGTGGTTACAACAGGTTCAGCAGAAGATTCTGGAAAATGGAGATACAGCTGCAGATGATGATGCAATTGCTCCGACTGTCTTGGTGCAGGTAGGAATATGATTATTGTTATTACTATGCATTTGTGCAGCTTTGCCAGAAATGTCATTTACAACAGTGAGCATCTTCACTTCTTCAGTGAGAGATCCTAGTCTGAGGCATACATTTATTTACTGCATATATCTGTTACTCGTCAATCATCTCTATTTTATACTATGTTTTAATTCATGGTATTGCCATTACCTTTGTGGGAACTGTTTTATCTCATCTACATAGTTTATTATATTGATTCCAATTAGTCTTGTCTCCCAGATCTCTTACACGAGTTTGTAACTATTTTGTGTTTATTTTGTTTCTTTGTATGTTTGTGCTGCATGTTATCCAGTTCACTTACTGATAATATTATCTGCTTTGCTCTTTTTGATAGACGTTGGATTATGTGAAGCAATGTGAGGCAGAGATTGTCAGCATGTCCATGATGCAACGTCCCTCTATCGGTTATGAGCCAACAGCAGATAAGCTTTATGACCAGCCACTGTTAGGATTTGTGCGGACTATAAATGAGCATACCGAAAACCAGGAAGCACAATCGGCACAAAATACACCGGAAGAACCCTTGGACCTGCAAACTAAGTGCTGCTCCTTGGAGAACAAGGAGGAAGATGAATCGGGTGACAGTGAATCTTGCTCTAGTTCCGACGAAGACGGTTCGTGGCACGAGTCCACAAAGATGGGGCCCGAGGAAAGGAAGGCTTATCGCAAGGAAAACAAGAAGAAAGTGAAGGAAGAGAAGAGGGAAACTCGCAAGACGAAGATCCCCAAGGCTGATAAGAAGAAGAGGAAGAAAATGGCGAAAGCTAAGTGCAAGCTAAGTACAGCGACGTGTTTGGAGAACCAAAGAAACTGCCACCACACCGTCAATATGATCATGCCATTACATTGGTCTGCAATATTCAGATTCGTATGTATTTTGCAAACTTCTATGTCTCCCTCCTTGACTAGATCGCGGATGGAATTGAAGCGTCTCTTGATGTGCTTGATTTTTTTGTGAAATCTGGATTTCTTCGCCAAGGCTATTGCTCCAGTATTGTCACAAAAGATTTTCATTGGACCCGATGCACTAGGTATTACACCTAGATCGGATATGAACTCCTTTATCCAGACTCCTTCATTTGCTGCTTCCGAAGCAGCTATGTACTCCGCTTCACACGTAGATCCCGCCACGACGCTCTGATTGGAACTGCACCAACTGACAGCTCCACCATTCAATATAAATACGTATCTGGTTTGCGACTTAGAGTCATCTGGATCAGTGTCAAAGCTTGCATCGACATAACCATTTACGACGAACTCTTTGTCACCTCCATAAATAAGAAACATATCCTTAGTCCTTTTCAGGTATTTCAGGATGTTCTTGACTGTTGTCCAGTGATCCACTCCCGGATTACTTTGGTACCTCCCTGCTAAACTAATAGCAAGGCACAGATCAGGTCTGGTACACAGCATTGCATACATGATAGAACCTATGGCTGAGGCATAGGGAATGACTTTCATTTTCTCTCTATCTTCTGCAGTGGTCAGGCATTGAGTCTAACTCAACTTCACACCTTGTAACACAGGCAAGAACCCTTTCTTTGACTGATCCATTTTGAACTTTTTTAAAACTTTATCAAGGTATGTGCTTTGTGAAAGTCCAATTAAGCGTTGCTACCTCTTGAGCATGCGTTGGTTTTCCCTTGAAGAGGAAAGGGTGTTGCAGCAAAGTAGCATAAGTATTTCCCTCAATTTTGAGAACCATGGTATCAATCTAGTAGGAGACAACGCTCAAGTCACCTAGTACCTGCACAAACAATCAAGAACCTTGCAACCAACGCGATAAAGGGGTTGTCAATCCCTTCACGGTCACTCGCAAAAGTGAGATCTAATAAAGATAGTAAAGTAAATATTTTTGGTATTTTTGTTGTATAGATTGGAAAGTAAAGATTGCAAAATAAAAAGAACGGCGACAGAAATTGGCAAGTTGACAGGAAACTAATATGATGTAAAATAGACCCGGGGGCCATAGGTTTCACTAGTGGCTTCTCTCAAGATAGCATGTATTACGGTGGGTGAACAAATTACTGCCGATCAATTGATAGAAAAGCGCATAGTTATGAGAATATCTAGGCAATGATCATGAATATAGGCATCACGTCCGTGTCAAGTAGACCGAAACGATTCTGCATCTACTACTATTACTCCACACATCGACCGTTATCCAGCATGCATCTAGAGTATTAAGTTCATAAGAACAGAGTAACACATTAAGCAAGATGACATGATGTAGAGGGATAAACTCAAACAATATGATATAAACCCAATCTTTTTATCCTCGATGGCAACAATACAATACGTGCCTTGCTGCCCCTACTATCACTAGGAAAGGACACCGCAAGATTGAACCCAAAGCTAAGCACTTCTCCCATTGCAAGAAAGATCAATCTAGTAGGCTAAACTAAATCGATAATTCGAAGAGACTTGCAAAGATATCAAATCATGCATATAAGAATTCAGAGATGAACCAAATAATATTCATAGATAATCTTGTTCATAAATCCACAATTCATCGGATCTCGGCAAACGCACCGCAAAAGAGTATTACATCGAATAGATCTCCAAGAACATCGAGGAGAACTTTGTATTGAGAATCAAAGAGAAAGAAGAAGCCGCCTAGCTAATAACTATGGACCCGAAGGTCTGTGGTGAACTATTCGCGCTTCATCGGAGAGGCTATGGTGTTGATGTAGAAGCCCTCCGTGATCGATTCCCCCTCCGGCAGATCACCGGAAAAGGCCCCAAGATGGGATCTCACGGGTACAGAAGGTTGCGGCGGTGGAAAAGTGGTTTCGTGGCTCCCCCTGATGTTTTTAGGGTATAAGAGTATATATAGGCGAAAGAAGTACGTCGGTGGAGCTATGAGGGGCCCACGAGGGTGGGGGCGCGCCCTCCTGCCTCGTGGCCGCCTCATGGCGTTCCAGACTTCAACTCCCAGTCTTCTGGTTTGCTTTCGGTCCAAAAAAGATCATCACGAAGGTTTTATTCCGTTTGGTATTCCTTTTCTGCAAAACTCTAAAATAGGCACAAAAAAACAGAAACTGGCACTGGGCCTTCGGTTAATAGGTTAGTCCCAAAAATAATATAAAAGAGCTATTAAAGCCCATTAAACATCCAAAACAGATAATATAATAGCATGGAACAATCAAAAATTATAGATACGTTGGAGACGTATCAAGCGTCTTGATCTATCTCTATAGATCTTGATGCGTCTTGATCTATCTCTATAGATCTTGATGCCCAATATATAAACAGCTTCACCGAGGTCTTTCATTGAAAAATTCTTATTCAAGTATCCTTTTATGCTATCCAGAAATTCTGTATTATTTCCAGTCAAAAATATGTCATCCACATCTAATATTAGAAATGCTACAGAGCTCCCACTCACTTTTTTGTAAATACAGACTTCTCCAAAAGTCTGTATAAAACCATATGCTTTGATCACACTATCACTACAACAAAATTGAGATACTGTGACGTAAATCCTTGTGACGGTGGTGGACAACGTCACAAAAATAACTAATGTGTGATGTTTTCATAGGTGGCGTCATTGATTACCGCAAATCGGTGACGATGGACGTCATTGAACCGCCTCGGCCATTGAGCGCAACTAGCTGTCAATTTTTATGACATTTTGGTAAATTTCATGATGAGCCTATTAGAGTCATCAAATATTACGAATGTGCGACAATCATTTTTTGGCATGTAACGTCTAGCAATGGGACCTGCCATAGATGGTTCATGGGTTATTGAGCAATGGGACCCACACTCAATGTTGGCATCGGGACCCACCATAGTTTTTTCAAAGGCTGTTGAGCATTGTAATATTTTTGTTCTGTTTCATATAAATAGGTAGTGGCTCAGTAAATACTTATTGTGAGTTGATGTTTTGTTCTATTTCAAATCTTAAAAATAGAAATAAGGAAATACGAGAGTGGATAGGAACAGTTTGGCACATGGAGTTCGACTTCCCCGACCACGATGGTCTCCACTTACGGCCTTGACAATAGGCTAAAGTTCCGATGCTGACTTGTCTTGTGCTAAAATACGCTATGTATCATGTTCTTGAGACTAGCAGCAGGTTAGTATCTTACGGTTGCCTGTGTGACTCGATCTGGAAAAACTAAAAGATGCAGTGCCTTTTATTTTTGTGGGGGACTTAAGAGATGTAAGTACTGGAAATAGCGACCTTTTTTTTTTTTGAAACTGCGACCTTTTGTTTTTTGATAAATTGGAAATAGCGATCTGTGTGGCTCGTGTGCACAGCGCACCAAGTTTTTTTTAAAAGAAAAGGCCTTCCTAGCTAGCTTTATTAATTTAAACAAACGCTTACATCGTCCGCTAAAAGTCCAGAAATAAAGTCGGGAGATGCGTCCAACCACAAGTTTGGTGGATCCACACGTCCATTATGAGCTAGCGCATGAGCTACCATATTAGATTCACGGTTACAATGCTCTAATAAAGCCTTTCCGAAGTCGTGAAGAAGAGTTCGGCAGACGTCAAAAATAGGAGCAGCGATCATTGAATGGCCAGTATTCTTTTGAATTGCTTCCACAATGACTAAATTATCCATCTGTACCAAGATAGAGTTGGCACCAACAGAACTGGCTAACTTGAGTCCCTCCACAAGTGCGGCTACTTCCGCTGACACCACATCTGCCACGTGCTCGAGTATAGCCGTTGCCGCGCCCACAAACACCGCTGCTATCTCTTATAATTGCCCCGCAAGCACTTGTATTCTCCTCTTCTGAGAACGCAGCATCAACATTAAGAATAAGTTGTCCCAGCATCGGTTTTCTCCATAGGTTCTGACGAGGGGTTGCTGCAGGTTTGCTCGCTGCTCTCAACAAATTCAGACAAAGTGCACGGATAGACTGGCTTGATCGAACAGGAGACTGAACCTCTTCCTGTCGCACAAATTGCCTTCTTCGCCATCATAGATACCAGCTCGCCACAGCGATCAACTCAGTTAGATCAGCGCACCAAGTTAGGAACAGACAAGGGCCGCTCCTACCCTTTTTTTAGAGAGAATGCTTCGCTTGCTTTTTTTTTGAGACAAACAGCGCCCTTTATTTAAGTAGAAATGTTGGTAGGAATACAAAGGCCAACACGTGGCTCGAGCAGCCAAAGATGGCGCCCAGGATGTAAAGTAGTCGCATATCTAGCTATGCGGTGTGCCTCCTTATTACATGTGCGCTGTTCGTGGCTAAATTCACTAGCCTGAAACTGTGTACGTCGGTTTTGAATCTCCCTCAAAACCATACAGTAGCCTCCCATCTGGATGGGTGCATGAAGATCATTGATGACTGTCAGACAGTCTGAAGCTATCTTAAGCTTGCGTAAACCGAGATCTTCAGCAAGAACCAGGGCTTCTCGGCATGCATAGGCCTCGAGAGTGGCCGGGTCCGTCACTCCTTCGAAAACTACCGTTGAAGCCCTCTTGAATAGCCCTTGGTCATCCCGGCAAATAACACCAACGGCACCCTTGTTTGCAGATTTGGACACCGCCCCATCTGCGTTAATCTTGGTTGTTCCTACTGGAGGTGGGATCCAACGATCAAGTCTATTCACCCCAGCAAAAGGTGCAGCCGCTGGTTTGCTTGTAGCCAACATATTCAGATCCTCTATATATCTCTGTATGAACATATGGGTGGATAACGGACTCTGAAATTCTTGCTCATGTATGGCCTTCCGCCTGGCCCACCATATGGCCTAAAGTGTTACAAGAACTTGCACGAACTGTTCACTTCCAAGAGAGTTGCTCAGGCCAAACAACCATAATTTAGCACCAGTTGTTTCATCAGCAATCAGAGGTATGGTGGTGTCATCATCTCGAAGTGCCCATACAGATTTTGCCATGTTGCAGTCCAACAGGGAATGTCTCCAAGAGTCTGTCCCTGCTTCGCTTGCTTGTCAATCGCTTCATGCGAGCGTACACTGGGCCGGCCCAGGTAGTTCTAGGTTCGGTCTTTTTTTATTTTCCTTTTTCCCTTTTGTTTATATTTCGAAAATATTACAAAAATATATTACATTATATATTTGTAAAATTAATTTTCTTAAAAGGTGCATCCCTCATTTGATAAATGTTACGTTATGTATAAATAAATGTTTACAGAACTTTAAAAAATTGATATCATTAAAAAATGTATGTTGCATTTTACAAAAATGTTCACGCCTTTCAAAAATAAGTTTGTGATGTTATTCAAAAAATTATACAATGTAGAAAAATGTTCACGTAGTTTGGAGAAATGTTTTGTGCCTTAAAAAAATTTCACTGTGTATTTGCAAAATGTTTAACATGTATTTTAAAAATGTTCAACATGTATCAAAGAAATGTTCCACAGTATATGAAAAAGATATAATGTGTATTGAAGAAAGTATACTAGTGCTAAAAACAAAGGAAAACAAGGAAACCCAATGAAGGAATACAGAAAATTAAAAAAAAATCCGACGAAACAAACTGAAAAAGGGAAATAGAAAAACAGGAAGGAAAACTAAAAAAAAACCAGCGCTACAGAAAAAATGAATAATTGGGTTGACCCACTGCGGAGCGTTGTGGGCGATCACTTGTTCGAGGTCGCTATGGGTATTTCACAAATGATATATACTGCTCTCTATGAGTGTTAACGTGTTGATCGCCTACAACGATTGCATGGTCGGCTGATTAACGCACACTTCAAACCAGAAAAGGGGGGCATCCAGGGACTGATGTCGATGGTGGGTAGCGCTGCTAGCAACTGAAGCACGGTTGGGCACGTGCTTAACTGGGAGGCGCGACAAAATCGAGGGATTAGGACCGACCGTTGTTGGAACTTTTCAGGGATGAAAACTATTTTCTTTTCATTTTTCAAGTTTCCTATCGGTATTTTTGTTTCTTCTTTTCTTTGTTTTCTCCTTTTCATCCCGGTTATGTTTATTTTTTCATTCAGCGACCGCACCACGCGCACTTAAAACCTTCCAGGAATGGAACAAGACAACAAGTGATCCAACGGTCTTGCGAGTAAATATCTGAACCGACAGTCTCACATGTTCGGTCACCGGTCCAGTTTTTTTTTCCCTTAACTATGACTAAGATACGTCTATAATTTATAAATGACATTGGTTAAATAATAAAATATTGAACAAATTATTTTCGGCGAAATATTAATTGACCGTGACAAAGGATTCATTTTTTGCAACCTAGCAAAAGTATGGAGACGTGAGAACAAAATTTCAAAGCAAAAAGAGGCAGGACATGAAATCTACATGGGCCAGCCATACCAGTGACACGTTCTCCTAGCACATATATCTCCCAGTTCTAAAAAAAAATTCACAAATATCTCCCACGATCGCACGACTCTTCAGTATTTTACTAGCACAAACCAAATCGCTATTTTAGCTTCTGGTTAGCGCCGCCGCCACCATGTTGGGATCTCGATCTGGCACCACTGGCGTCATCCTCAGCTGCGAGCGGCATCTGGCCACCTCTCCCGACTGTCACTCCTTCCCTCCAGCGCCTCAAACTCGTCCGCTCCTACACGTTGCGAAGGCCACCGACAGGGAGTTCATCTTCTTCCCTTCAAGCTCACAATCGATCTGACCGCTGGGGATGCGATTGCCGCCCGACCAGACCGCATGGCACTTGACGCCACCAACACCTCAACTCTTCACGGCGCACGGATCTGGCTGTGTTGAACAACGAAGCCGCCACACTATCTACCTTTTCAGATCCGCTTGTCCCTTTATCTCAGTCATGGTACGACGTGTCAGTCATGAGTTGAGTAGCAGCAGAAAAATATGAGGCATCGGCGATCCGGCGCCGCCGTGTTTTCTTCATCTCTAGCAATTTCAATGAGGCGATCCATTTCGTCCGCCCGCATCCATTTGAATCGGCGCAGACAAAAATGGAGGCCCAACGCGCCGACCCAAACTCAAATCGTATCTGCCTGGCGTCCGTGCCGACCCATTTCCGGTCCAAAATTACGCCTGGAATGCGTCGGCACGCACGCGAAGCGGACGCGCCGCACGTCTCATCGCCGTCCGCCGCGTTCCCACCTCGCGGCCACCCAACCATCACCGGTCGTCTTATTTATGACGACCACGGACAGCAGGCCCACGCGTCAGCCAGTGGAAGCGTCCTTTTTTAACCATGCGTGCGGCGGGGTCGGCCTCATCCACTTCTCCCGTCCATATCTGGCCCCCCACCACTCCCTTTGCTTCCTCGCCGGCGACCGCAAACCCTAGCGCGCCCATGGGCCTCTTCGGCAGCAGCAATGGCAAGGGCAAGGGCAAGGGCACCCCCGGCGCCTCGTCCTCCCGTGCTCCCCTTCCCCCCTCCTCCTCCAGCGGCGCCGCGTTTCCGCCCTGGTCGCCGGCGTCTGCACATCCCGGTGCACCAAGCGCGGTGGCACTGGGAGTACAGGCAACCACTGCTGTACCCCCGATGTCACGGTGCCGCACCATTGGCATCTGGATCCGCAGCGGATCCCGGTGCCGGCGGTTCCGCGTAGCCAGCGGTCGCACGACGACGAGGTGCGCAGGCGCCGCGCGCAGCTCACGCCGGAGCAGCGTCGGCTGCCAGAGTACGCCGCCGACTCCCCCAACTGGGAGGCGTGGTTCGCCCTCGAACACGAGGAGCAACGGCGCTCGGGTGTCGACGTCGTCCCGCCGCCATTCCCACCGCCGCCCCCACAGGTAGACCCGGAGGACATGGAGGCGGAGGCGGAGTACCAAGCCGCCCTCGAGGAGGCCATGCAGCACGCGTTGGAGGCTAGCCGCCTCGAGAAGGACGCGCACTGGGATGGGCTGGAGCAAGCCCTTGCCCTGTCGGCGGCGGGGGACTCCGTCCACAACCCGCTCTTTGTGCCGCCACCGCCACCGTCGCCGCCCGTCCAGCCCAAGCCGGAGCCGGAGCCGACGCGTAAGCGCTCCCCGCCTCCACCCACTTGGCCGGAGGAGGCCTACTCGTGGACGGGCCAGTACCGCGAGTGGGTGAGCGCGCCTCCCGTCCACTTCGCCGCGACGCCGGAGCAGGAGGAGGCCCACCTCGAGCGCTGGAAGGAGCACTGGCTTCGCCAGGAGCAGGCCGACGGCGAGGAGCAGATGCGCTACGAGCCCATGCTCCAACGTGATGCGGAGGCGCTCCGGCTCGAGGAGGAGGAGGAGGAGGAGCGCGCGCGGCTGGCCGCAATGCCGCCGCCCCAACAGACGCCGGAGGAGGCTGCCCTGACAGCGTACCAGGCGACGTTCGGGTGGGCTGGCCCTGCTCCGGTCTTCATCGACCTCACCGACGACGCGGCATCGACGGTAAGGGCAAGGGCAAGGCCGACGACGTCTAGGGCAGCGTGCGGGGTGGCAGCAGGCGGACGCAGACTTTTTTAATGTTTTATTTAATGTTTACTAGATTTAGGTGGACTTTGGCCGGCGTTTGACCGGCCATTTTATGTTTAATTATGTTTATTTCGTGTAACTTGTTTTCTTTTCCCATGTCGGCACATTTGGGTCGGCCTTCCTGTTGGGCGATCAAGCCGACCCATTTTAAAATGCGGACGCGCACGTCCGTCTGGCCGACCCAAACGAACAAAAAAACGGACAAAGCGCGCGTCCGTTTGGGTCGCCCCGTTAAAGTTGCTCTAAGCCCTCTTTCCCGCTGCCCCTGGTTTGTCTTGCCTCCGATTCACATGATCTCGATCTAACGTCGTTCCTCTGTGCAGGAAGAACAATGCGTCACTCCCCATACTCCATCCAGCCGGATCCTGCAGCGCATGGCAGCAATGACTATAGCCAGCTTCATCCACATCTATGCCTTTCCAAACTTTTGGTTAGTTACAATCCACACAGGACACAGTTCTGCATTGTGGTCCGTGTGTCAAAGTGTTGCATCGGCGACGTGTTTGTGTTGTTCCCTAGGTGATTAGCCCCTCATCAGCCAATGTTGGTTGTCTTGCACGTGGAGTAGACGTGCTTGCTAGGATCAAGCGTAATCTGAAACCACCGCCCTAACCGGTAGCGGTGAGATCGCTTACGTCCTCTCTCTGTTTCTCTGTCTTCCTACAGTAAGTCAACCAAAATTGCTCTTGCCCGCAAGTACAAGTTATGTGCAATAAATCTGCATGGATTAATATATATGCTGATTGTTGTAATGTGTCTGTCAGTATATTAGCTGCACATGCACGAGATAGCAAGCCACTACTAGTGTTATAATCACATCATGTCCTCTGCTTATTGATTTGTTTATATGTTTGTTGCAAATTCTAATCATATGCATATGATAGGATGCTACGCAAGTCATCTCGGAAGAAGTTGGGATGGACAAATTAGTGTTACAGCGACTTTAGTTGCTGATGGTAGCTGCAACTACGTCGGTATTTCCCTGGAGAGGGAGGGATGATGTTGCACAGTGATGGTAGGTATTTCCCTCAGTTATGAAACCAAGGTATCGAACTAGTAGGAGAACCAAGCAACACAACGTAAACAACACCTGCACACAAACAACAACACCTCGCAACCCGACGTGTTAAAGGAGTTGTCAATCACTTCCGGGGTACGGCGCCTCAAGATATAGGCAAGCAGACGTGAGGTAAATTGCAGTAGATTGATAGATCGAACGCCAAATAAAATAAATAAAGATAAAACGCAGCAGGGTATTTTTGTATTTTTTTGGTTTAATAGATCTGAATAAAAATGCAAAGGAAAAGTAGATCGCAAGTCAAATATATGAGAAAGAAGACCCGAGGGCCGTAGATTTCACTAGTGGTTTCTCTCGAAAAAAATAGCAAACGATGGATAAACAAACTACTGTTGGGCAATTGATAGAACTTCAAATAATTATGACGATATCCAGGCAATGATCATTATATGGGCATCACGTCCAAGATTAGTAGACCGACTCCTGGCTGCATCTACTACTATTACTCCACACATCGACCGCTATCCAGCATGCATCTAGTGTATTAAGTTCATGAAAAAATGGAGTAATTGAATAATAACTATGACATGATGTAGACAAGATCCGTTTATCTATATGGCGGTAGATTTAGATCTCGTCTTTTTATCCTTAGTAGCAATGATACATACGTGTCGGTTTCCTTTTTGTCACTGGGATCAAGTATCGTAAGATCGAACCCACTACCGGGCACCTCTTCCCATTGCAAGATAAATAGATCAAGTTGGCCAAACAAAACCCAAATATCAAAGAAGAAATACGAGGCTATAAGAGATCATGCATATAAGAGATCAAAGAAACTCAAATAACTTTCATGGATATAAAAATATATAACTGATCATAAACTTGAAGTTCATCAAATCCCAACAAACACACCACAAAAGAGTTACATCATATGGATCTCCAAGAGACCATTGTATTGAGAATTCAGCGAGAGAGAGAAAACCATCTAGCTACTAACTACGGACCTGAAGGTCTACAAAGAATTACTCACGCATCATCGGAGAGGCACCAATGGAAGTGGTGAACCCCTCCGTGATGGTGTCTAGATTGGATCTGGTGGTTCTGGACTCTGCGGCGGCTGGATGAATATTTCGTCGACGCTTCTAGGGTTTCCGGAATATTGGGTTATTTATAGAGCAAAGAGGCGGTCCGGGGGGCACCCGAGGTGGGCACAACCCACCAGGGCGCGCCAGGGCCTCCTGGCGCACCCTGGTGGGTTGTCCCCTCCTCGGGACTCCCCCCAGGTGCAACCAGGGCCCATCTGCTTCCTTTTGGCCCATAAAAAATCATCGTGAAGTTTCGTGGCATTTGGACTCCGTTTGATATTGATTTCCTGCGATGTAAAAAACATGGAAAAAACAGCAACTGGCACTTGGCACTATGTCAATAGGTTAGTACCAAAAAATGATATAAAAATAACTATAAAATGATTATAAAACATACAAGATTGATAATAAAACAACATGAAACAATAAAAAATTATAGATACGTTGGAGACGTATCAGCTGCCTTCATTAAATTAGGAGAAGAGGCAATCAACAAATGTTCCTTGCTTTGATGAAGATAAAAGCTATACAATTATGTTTCGAAATCAAGACAATACCCATTTTTTAATCGAATACTTAGTGTCTATTGATGTTGCATGTTTTATCAGGTTTCTATGTAACTTGTGTCATTTCGGCTTATGTGGTATGTGGACTATGAACCTGATCTTTTGTTCTATTAGCAAAAGTATGATGATGATGTGTGCTGTGAAATAGGCACATTGTTTCGAGATTAATTGGCTGCCATGTGATGCGAAAATATTATGTGTTGAACGACTGACTTGCACAATGGAAATATGGATTAAATGCATAGAAACTATACAAATAAAATAAATAAATTTAAAATAATTAGTGCAAAATGGATATGGCCCAACAACAGGCCAATAAAAATTGATTATTGTACCAAACAATATCGAGCTGCAATTGGCCATGGCCTAGAGAATGGATATAAAATGTAAATTGCCAAGTTATTGGGCTCGGCCAATTTAGAAACACAATGTCCATTGGGCCAAGGAAAATCCACCGACGTTGGTTTGTCACCCAATACGGCGACAATGTACAAAACGTCACTGAAAGTCAAATATTTAGTGACGTTCTGGGCACGCGCCGTCACTAGGAGTAATCTATGACGGGGATTATGTGACGATGCTTGTGACGCACGAAAAATGTCACACATGGGTATTCTATGACGTTTATCAATGTTCGATGACGTTCTTCAGCTCGTCACAGTAGGCTTGATCTCTTGTAGTGTATCAAAGCGTATATTCCAACTCCGAGAGGCTTGCACCAGTCCATAAATGGATCGCTGGAGCTTGCACACTTTGTTAGCACCTTTAGGATCGACAAAACCTTATGGATGCATCATATACAACTCTTCTTTAAGATATCCATTAAGGAATGCAGTTTTGACATCCATTTGCCAAATTTCATAATCATAAAATGCGGCAATCGCTAACATGATTCGGACAGACTTAAGCATCGCTACGGGTGAGAAGGTCTCATCATAGTCAACTCCTTGAACTTGTCGAAAACCTTTCGCAACAAGTCGAGCTTTGTAGACAGTAACATTACCGTCAGCGTCGGTCTTCTTCTTGAAGATCTATTTATTCTCTATGGCTTGCCGATCATCAAGCAAGTCAACCAAAGTCCACACTTTGTTCTCATACATGGATCCCATCTCAGATTTCATGGCCTCAAGCCATTTCGCGGAATCTGGGCTCATCATCGCTTCCTCATAGTTCGCAGGTTCATCATGGTCTAGTAACATGACTTCCAGAACAGGATTATCGTACCACTCTGGTGCGGATCGTGCTCTGGTTGACCTACGAGGTTCGGTAGTAACTTGATCTGAAGTTTCATGATCATCATCATTAGCTTCCTCACTTATTGTTGTAGGAATCACTGGAACTGATTTATGTGATAAACTACTTTCCAATTCGAGAGAAGGTACAATTACCTCATCAAGTTCTACTTTCCTCCCACTCACTTCTTTCGAGAGAAACTCCTTCTCTAGAAAGGATCCATTCTTAACAACGAATATCTTGCCTTCGGATCTGTGATAGAAGATGTACCCAACAGTCTCCTTTGGGTATCCTATGAAGACACATTTCTCCGATTTGGATTCGAGCTTATCAGCTTGAAGCTTTTTCACATAAGCATCACAACCCCAAACTTTAAGAAACGACAACTTAGGTTTCTTGCCAAACCACAGTTCATATGGCATCTCAACGGATTTAGATGGTGCCCTATTTAACGTGAATGCAACCATCTCTAAAACATAACCCCAAAACGATAGTGGTAAATCAGTAAGAGACATCATAGATCGCACCATATCTAATAAAGTACGGTTACGACGTTCGGACACACCATTACGCTGTGGTGTTCCAGGTGGCGTGAGTTGCGAAACTATTCCACATTGTTTCAAATGAAAAGCAAACTCATAACTCAAATATTCACCTCCACGATCAGGATCGTAGAAACTTTATTTTCTTGTTACGATGATTTTCTACTTCACTTTGAAATTCTTTGAACTTTTCAAATGTTTCAAACTTATGCTTCATCAAGTAGATATAACTATATCTGCTCAAATCATCTGTGAAGGTCAGAAAATAATGATACTCGCCGCGAGCCTGAACCCTCATTGGTCCGCATACATCAATATGTATTATTTCCAATAAGTCTGTTGCTCGCTCCATTATTCCGGAGAACGGAGTCTTAGTCATCTTGCCCATGAGGCATGGTTCGCAAGCATCAAGTGATTCATAATCAAGTGATTCCAAAAGCCCATCCGCATGGAGTTTCTTCATGCGCTTTACACCAATATGACCTAAACGGCGGTGCCCACAAATAAGTTGCACTATCATTATTAACCTTGCATCTTTTGGCTTAAATATTATGAATATGTGTGTAACTACAATAAAGATTCAACAAAAATAGACCACTCATTAAGGGTGCATGACCATAAAAGATATTACTCGTATAAATAGAACAACCAATATTCTCTGATTTAAATGAATAACCGTCTCGCATTAAACAAGATTAATAACCCACAAGTATAGGGGATCGCAATAGTTTTCGAGGGTAGAGTATTCAACCCAAATTTATTGATTCGACACAAGGGGAGCCAAAGAATATTCTCAAGTATTAGCAGCTGAGTTGTCAATTCAACCACACCTGGATAACTTAGTATCTGCAGCAAAGTATTTAGTAGCAAAGTAGTATGGAAGTAATGGTAACAGTGGCAAAAGTAACATCGATAGTTTTGTAGTGATTGTAACAGTAGCAACGGAAAAGTAAATAAGCAGAGAACAATATGTGAAAAGCTCATAGGCATTGGATCGGTGATGGATAATTATGCCGGATGCGATTATTCATGCAACAGTTATAACATAGGGTGACACAGAACTAGCTCCAGTTCATCGATGTAATGTAGGCATGTATTCCGAATATAGTCATACGTGCTTATGGGAAAGAACTTGCATGACATCTTTTGTCCTACCCTCCCGTGGCAGTGGGGTCCTATTGGAAACTAAGGGATATTAAGGCCTCCTTTTAATAGAGTACCGGACCAAAGCATTAACACATAGTGAATACATGAACTCCTCAAACTCATCACCGGGAGTGGTCCCGATTATTGTCACTTCGGGGTTGCCGGATCATAACACATAATAGGTGACTATAGACTTGCAAGATAGGATCAAGAACTCACATATATTCATGAAAACATAATAGGTTCAGATCTGAAATCATGACACTCGGGCCCTAGTGACAAGCATTAAGCATAGCAAAGTCATAACAACATCAATCTCAGAACATAGTGGATACTAGGGACCAAACCCTAACAAAACTAACTCGATTACATGATAAATCTCATCCGACCCATCACCGTCCAGCAAGCCTACGATGGAATTACTCACGCACGGCGGTGAGCATCATGAAATTGGTGATGGAGGATGGTTGATGATGACGACGGCGACGGATTCCCCTCTCCGGAGCCCCGAACGGACTCCAGATCAGCCCTCCCGAGAGAGATTAGGGCTTGGCGGCGGCTCCGTATCGTAAAACGCCATGAATCCTTCTCTCTGATTTTTTTCTCCCCGAACGTGAATATATAGAGTTGGAGTTGAGGTCGGTGGAACACCAGGGGGCCCACGAGGTAGGGGGCGCGCCCCCACCCTCGTGGACAGGGTGTGGGCCCCCTGGCCTTGATTCTTTCGCCAGTATTTTTTATTATTTCCAAAAATAATCTCCGTGAAGTTTCAGGTCATTCCGAGAACTTTTATTTCTGCACAAAAATAACACCATGACAATTCTGCTGAAAACAGCGTCAGTCCGGGTTAGTTCCATTCAAATCATGTAAGTTAGAGTCCAAAACAAGGGCAAAAGTGTTTGGAAAAGTAGATACGACGGAGACGTATCAACTCCCCCAAGCTTAAACCTTTGCTTGTCCTCAAGCAATTCAGTTGATAAACTGAAAGTGATAAAGAAAAACTTTTACAAACTCTGTTTGCTCTTGTTGTTGTAAATATGTAAAGCCAGCATTCAAGTTTTCAGCAAAGATTATGAACTAACCATATTCACAATAACATTTAGGTCTCATGTTTACTCATATCAATGGCATAATCAACTAGGGAGCAATAATAATAAATCTCGGATGACAACACTTTCTCAAAACAATCATAATATGATATAACAAAATGGTATCTCGCTAGCCCTTTCTGAGACTGCAAAACATAAATGCAGAGCACCTTTGAAGATCAAGGACTGACTAAACATTATAATTCATGGTAAAAGAGATCCAGTCATAGTCATACTCAATATAAATTACTAGTAATGGATGCAAATGACAGCGGTGCTCTCCAACTGGTGCTTTTTAATAAGAGGGTGATGACTCAACATAAAAGTAAATAGATAGGCCCTTCGCACAGGGAAGCAGGGATTTGTAGAGGTGCCAGAGCTCAATTTTGAAGCAGAGATAAATAATATTTTGAGTGGTATACTTTCATTGTCAACATAACAACCGAGAGATCTCGATATCTTCCATGCTACACACATTATAGGCGGTTCCCAAACAGAATGGTAAAGTTTATACTCCCCCTCCACCAACAAACATCAGTCCATGGCTTGTCCGAAACAATGGGGGCCTCCAACTAACAACAATCCTGGGGGAGTTTTGTTTGCAATTATTTTGATTTTATTTTCTTAAAGCATGGGACTGGGCATCCCGGTGACCAGCCATTTTCTCGTGAGTGAGGAGTGGAGTCCACTCCTCTTGAGAATAACCCGCCTAGCATGGAAGATACAGACAGCCCTAGTTGATACATGAGCTATTCGAGCATACAAAACAGAATCTCATTTGAAGGTTTAGAGTTTGGCACATACAAATTTACTTGGAACGGCAGGTAGATACCGCATATAGGAAGGTATGGTGGAGTCATATGGAATAACTTTGGGGTTTAAGGGATTGGATGCACAAGCAGTACTCCCGCTTAGTACAAGTGAAGGCTAGAAAGAGACTGGGAAGCGACCAACTAGAGAGCGACAACAGTCATGAACATGCATTAAAATTAATTTACACCGAATGCAAGCATGAGTAGGATATAATCCACCATGAACATAAATATCGTGGAGGCTATGTTGATTTTGTTTCAACTACATGCGTGAACATGTGCCAAGTCAAGCCACTCGAATCATTCAAAGGAGGATACCACCCTACTATACCACATCACAACCATTTTAATAGCATGTTGGCATGCAAGGTAAACCATTATAAACTCCTAGCTAATTAAGCATGGCATAAGCAACTAAAATCTCTAATTGTCATTGCAAATATGTTTATCCATAATAGGCTGAATCAGGAACGATGAACTAATCATATTTACAAAAACAAGAGAGGTCGAGTTCATACCAGCTTTTCTCATCTGAATCAATTCATCATATATCGTCATTATCGCCTTTCACTTGCACGACCGAACGGTGATAATAATAATAGTGCACGTGCTTTGGACTAAGCTGGAATCTGCAAGCATTCAATAAACAGGAGAAGACAAGGCAATATGGGCTCTTGGTTAAATTAACAATGATGCAAATAAGAGCCACTTTAACATTTTCATAATGGTCTTCTCTTATCGACCCCCAAAGAAAAGAAAAGAAATAAAACTATTTACACGGGAAAGCTCCCAACAAGCAAAAGAAGAACAAGAAATCTTTTTGGGTTTTCTTTTAATTACTACTACTACAACATGAAAAGTAAATTAGCTAAAAGCTACAACTAATTTTTTGGTTTTTCTTAAGGTTTTTCAAACACACAAGAAGAAAGCATAAAAAGGAAAATAAACTAGCATGGATAGTACAATGAAAAAGTATGAGCACCGACAACTAGCGTAAGTGTGTGAATCATGAATGTAATGTCGGTGAGAAATATGTACTCCCCCAAGCTTAGGCTTTTGGCCTAAGTTGGTCTAGGGCCATGGCTGGCCTAGCGGATATCCGAAGTTGTAAATGGGGTCGTACTGAGATGCAGTGGCTATTGCATCATGGGCCGCAGCTTGGAGGCGAGCTGCCCTCGTCCTCCTCTCGTACTCATTTGCCTCCTCCCTGGTTATGACATATCTCCCCTTTGCCTGAAAGTCAAAGAGAGTAGGAGCAGGGAGAACAATATTGACAGTGTGACGCCTGTCAAAGATTAGTCGGTACTGGAGAGGCGGTTCATTCCTCTCAACAAACTGATGGCGAACCATGGCATTAAAATCTAGATAAGGAGGAGGCAATTCCATATCATAATCACGAATAGGTATCTCAAGATAATTAGCTAAACGGGTTGCATAAATTCCACCAAACAAATCTCCATTTATACTGTTATTATGCAACGTACGCGCCACAATAGCTCCCAAATTATAATGTTTATCTCCTAATACAGCACTCCTGAGAACACTGAGGTTAGGAACACACATGTGGCATGCCTCATCCTTACCGTTTATGCATCGGCCTATAAAGAGAGAAAAATAATGTATAGTAGGAAAATGAATGCTCCCTATGGTAGCTTGTGTTATTTCTCTAGATTCCCCCACTGTGATACTAGCAAGGAAATCTCTAAACTCAGATTTGCGGGGTTCACTAGCACTACCCCACTGCGGGAGTTTACAAGCAGTAGTAAAATCCTCTAGGTCCATGGTATAGGATTTATCATAAAGATCAAACAAGACCGTGTGAGAGTTGCGTGATGATGAAAATCTAAATCTCCTTATAAAGGAATCGGTAAGGTAGTAGTGTTGGAGGCACTTATCTGACATGAAGCCCTCCAAATCAGCGTTACGCACATATGCCTCAAATGCCTCCTTAATTCCTGCTCGGACCATGAAATTTTTTGACGGCCATTCACAGGGCCGCACTTGAGCTTCTCTTGGTGGTTCATGGTCCGGCTCATGTATTGCAGGTCTGGGTCCTTGCTTCCTTGAAGGACCACCTTGGTACATCTTCCTAAACATATTTCTTCCTCTGAAAAATTTCTAAAATTTTTAGTAACTTCAAATAAAAGTGAACCAAGCTCACCAAAATTGATAGCAACTACTCCCACAAGTACCTAGAGACTATATCATGCATTAGAACTACTTGGGACCATATAATTTGACATGCAAGCTCAAGAACAGGGTCACCTAGGCAGCAAAAATTTGCAATAAATAAAGCACTAGAACAAAAACTAATTGGACCATTGGAGGAGTCACATACCAAAGAACAATCCCCCAAAGCAGTTTTGTGAGTGGAGCTTTGAGCAAGGAGATCGAAAATCACAGCAAAATGAGCTAGAACTCGTGCTTGAGATGGCTGGTGATTTTTTGGGAGGAAGAAGGAGTGTGTGGTTGTAGAAATAAGTGGAGGGGAGCCACCATGGGCCCACGAGGCAGGGGGCCGCGCCCAGGGGGTGTGGGCGCGCCCTGGACCCTCGTGGCCAGGTGCTTGCTCCCCCTGCTGTGTTCTCAGTGCCAGATATTCTCAAATATTCCAGAAAAAATCATATTTCAATTTTGGGGCATTTGGAGAACTTTTATTTTTGGGGTGTTTTTTTATTGCACGGATAAATCAGAAAACAGATAGAAAATACTAATTTTGCTTTATTTAATCTAAATAACAGAAAGTAAAAAGAAGGTACAGAAGGTTGTGCTTTCTAACTTCATCCATCTCATGCTCATCAAAAGGAATCCACTAACAAGGTTGATCAGGTCTTGTTAACAAACTCATTCCGAATCGCATGAAACCGAAGAATTTTCGAATAGCACTAGGTTACCTCAACGGGGATATGCACATCCCCAATAATAAGAATATCATATCTCTTTTTGACAGTAGGAAGAGGAATTCAAAACCTCCAAAAATAATTGATGGAATTTTTCCAATAGAATTGATACTGTGGACTTGAGGTTGTTTCCTCGAAAAGTGTACCGTATGCTCATTACCATTAACATGAAAAGTGACATTGCCTTTGTTGCAATTAGTAACAGCCCCTGCAGTATTCAAAAAGGGTCTTCCAAGAATAATAGACATACTATCGTCCTCGGGAATATCAAGAATAACAAAGTCCGTTAAAATAGTAACGTTTGCAACCACAACAGGTACATCCTCACAAATTCCGACAGGTATAGCAGTTGATTTATCGGACATTTGCAAAGATATTTCAGTAGGTGTCAACTTATTCAAATCAAGTCTATGATATAAAGAGAGAGGCATAACACTAACACCGGCTCCAAGATCACATAAAGCAGTTCTAACATAGTTTCTTTTAATGGAGCATGGTATAGTTGGTACTCCTGGATCTCCTAGTTTCTTTGGTATTCCACCTTTAAAAGTATAATTAGCAAGCATGATGGAAATTTTCTTGAAATATTAACTTCCAGTTGAGTCAAGTGGTTGTGGTACCCAGACATTCTGAGTATATGTTCACCGACAGAACTATTCTCCTCCATCTTGCAGCTATAGAACTTATTGGAGACTTCATATCTCTCAATTCGGGCATTTGCTTGAAATATTAACTTCAACTCCTGGAACATCTCAGATGCTCAATGATGTTCAAAACATCGTTGAAGTCCCGATTCTAAGCCGTAAAGCATGGCACACTGAACTATTGAGTAGTCATCAGCTTTGCTCTGCCAGACGTTCATAACGTCTGGAGTTGCTCCTGCAGCGGGTCTTGCACCTAGCGGTGCTTTCAGGACGGAATTCTTCTATGCAACAATGAGGATAATCCTCAAGTTACAGACCCAGTCCGTGTAATTGCTACCATCATCTTTCAACTTAGCTTTCTCTAGGAACGCATTAAAATTCAAATGAACGGTAGCACGGCCCATTGATCTACAACAACATAGACATGCAAAAACTATCAGGTACTAAGTTCATGATAAATTAAAGTTCAATTAATCATATTACTTAAGAACTCCCACTTAGATAGACATCCCTCTAGTCATCTAAATGATCACGTGACACATATCAACTAAACCATGTCCGATCATCACGTGAGATGGAGTAGTTTTCAATGGTGAACATCACTATGTTGATCATATCTACTATATGATTCACGTTCGACCTTTCGGTCTCAGTGTTCCGACGCCATATCTGCATATGCTAGGCTCGTCAAGTTTAACCCGAGTATTCTGCACGTGCAAAACTGGCTTGCACCCGTTGTATGTGAACGTAGAGCTTATCACACCCGATCATCACGTGGTGTCTCAGCACGAAGAACTGTAGCAACGGTGCATACTCAGGGACAACACTTATACCTTGAAATTTAGTGAGAGATCATCTTATAATGCTACCGCCGTACTAAGCAAAATAAAATGCATAAAAGATAAACATCACATGCAATCAAAATATGTGACATGATATGGCCATCATCATCTTGTGCCTTCGATCTCCATCTCCAAAGCACCATCATGATCTCCATCGTCACCGGCTTGACACCTTGATCTCCATCGTAGCATCGTTGTCGTCTCACCAACTATTGCTTCTACGACTATCGCTACCACTTAGTGATAAAGTAAAGTAATTACACAGCGATTGCATTTCATACAATAAAGCGACAACCATAAGGCTCCTGCCAGTTGCCGATAACGGTTACAAAACATGATCATCTCATACAACAATTTATATCTCATCATGTCTTGACCATATCACATCACAACATGCCCTGCAAAAACAAGTTAGACGTCCTCTACTTTGTTGTTGCAAGTTTTACGTGGCTGCTATGGGCTTCTAGCAAGAACCGTTCTTACCTACGCATCAAAATGATGTCTACTACGCAACCTTCTTCTTGTAGACGTTGTTGGGCCTCCAAGTGCAGAGGTTTGTAGGACAGTAGCAAATTTCCCTCAAGTGGATGACCTAAGGTTTATCAATCCATGGGAGGCGTAGGATGAAGATGGTCTCTCTCAAACAACCCTGCAACCAAATAACTAAGAGTCTCTTGTGTCCCCAACACACCCAATACAATGGTAAATTGTATAGGTGCACTAGTTCGGCCAAGAGATGGTGATACAAGTGCAATATGGATGGTAGATGTAGGTTTTTGTAATCTAAAATTATAAAAACGACAAGGTAACAAGTAATAAAAGTGAGCGAAAATGGTATTGCAATGCTTCGAAACAAGGCCTAGGATTCATACTTTCACTAGTGCAAGTTCTCTCAACAATGATAACATAATTAGATCATATAACAATCCCTCAACATGAAACAAAGAGTCACTCCAAAGTCACTAATAGCAGAGAACAAACGAAGAGATTATTGTAGGGTACGAAACCACCTCAAAGTTATTCTTTCCGATCAATCCATTGGGCTATTCCTATAAGTGTCACAAACAGCCCTAGAGTTCATAGTAAAATAACACCTTAAGACACACATCAACCAAAACCCTAATGTCACCTAGATACTCCAATGTCACCTCAAGTATCCATGGGTATGATTATACGATATGCATCACACAATCTCAGATTCATCTATTCAAACCAACACAAAGAACTTCAAAGAGTGCCCCAAAGTTTCTACCGGAGAGTCAAGACGAAAACGTGTGCCAACCCCTATGCATAGATTCCCAAGGTCACGGAACCCGCAAGTTGATCACCAAAACATACATCAAGTGAATCAATAGAATGCCCCATTGTCACCACAGGTATCCCACACAAGACATACATAAAGTGTTCTCAAATCCTTAAAGACTCAATCCGATAAGATAACTTCAAAGGGAAAACTCAATCCATTACAAGAGATAGAGGGGGAGAAACATCATAAGATCCAACTATAATAGCAAAGATCGCGGTACATCAAGATCGTGCCAAATCAAGAACACGAGAGAGAGAGAGATCAAACACATAGCTACTGGTACATACCCTCAGCCCCGAGGGTGAACTACTCCCTCCTCGTCATGGAGAGCGCCGGGATGATGAAGATGGCCACTGGTGATGATTCCCCCCCTCAGACAGGGTGCCGGAACAGGGCCCCGATTGGTTTTTGGTGGCTACATAGGCTTGTGGCGGCGGAACTCCCGATCTAGGTTATTTTCTGGAGGTTTGGGGATTTATAGGAGAGGTTGGCATCGAGAACAAGTCAGGGGGCCCCATGGAGAGTCCACGAGGCACAGGGGCGCACCCTCCACCCTCGTGGGGCCCACGGGACTCCCCTCCGGTAACTCTTCGTTCCAGTATTTTTTATATTTTCCAGAAAAAATCTCCGTTGATTTTCAGCGCATTCTGTGAACTTTTATTTCTGCACAAAAACAACACCACGGTAGTTCTGCTGAAAACAGCGCCAGTCCGGGTTAGTTCTAACCAAATCATACCAAAATCATGTAGAAATATTATAAACATGGCATGAATACATCAAAAATTTAGATACGTTGGAGACGTATCACAAAACCACAACGATTTTTCGTCAAGTGTGCTGTTTTAACCTTCAACAAGGACCGGTCGTAGTCAAACTCGATTCAACTAAAGTTGGAGAAATAGACACCCACCAGCCACCTGTGTGTGAAGCACGTCGGTAGAACCAGTCTCACGAACGAGGTCATGTAATGTCGGTCCGGGCCGCTTCATCCAACAATACTGCCGAATCAAAGTAGGACGTTGGTGGTAAGCAATATGACTATTATCGCCCACAACTCTTTGTGTTCTAATCGTGCATATAACATCTACGCATAGACCTGGCTCGGATGCCACTGTTGGGGAACATAGTATTTCAAAAAAATTCCTACGATCACGCAAGATCTATCCAGGAGAAGCATAGCAACGAGTGGGGAGAGTGTGTCCACGTACCCTCGTAGACCGAAAGCGAAAGCGTTTAGTAACGCGGTTGATGTAGTCGAACGTCTTCACGATCCAACCGATCCAAGTACCGAACGTACGACACCTCCGTGTTCAGCACACGTTCAGCACGATGATGTCGCTCAAGCTCTTGATCCAGTTGAGGACGAGGGAGAGTTCCATCAGCACGACGGCGTGGCGACGGTGATGATGAAGTTACCGGCGCAGGGCTTCGCCTAATCACTATGACGATATGACCGAGATGTGTAACTGTGGAGGGGGCACCACACACGGCTAAGAGAAGACTTGGTGTGCCTTTGGGGTGCCCCCCTCCCACGTATATAAAGGAGGGGGGAGGAGGAGGCCGGCCAAGGGGGGTGCGCGCCATAGGGGAGTCCAACTAGGATTCCCAATCCTAGCTGGAGTCCCCTTCCTTTCCAAGAGGGGGAGTGAGGGAAGGAGGAAGAGAGGAAGAAGGAAAGAGGGGGCGCCGCCCCTCCCTAGTCCAATTCGGACTTGCCATGGGGGGGGCGTTGCCTCCCCTTCTGGCCCTTCTCTCCTTTCCACTAAAGCCCATTAAGGCCCAATACTTCCCCCGGGGGTTCTGGTAACCTCCCGGTACTCCAAAATTTATCCGATACTTTCCGAAACCATTCCGGTGTCCGAATGTAACCTTCCAATATATGAATCTTTACCTCTCGACCATTTTGAGACTCCTCGTCATGTCCGTGATCTTATCCGGGGACTCCGAACAAACTTCGGTCATCAAGTCACATAACTCATAATACAAATCGTCATCGAACGTTAAGCGTGCGGACCCTACGGGTTCGAGAACTATCATTAGTGCAGGTTGCTGCTAATGTGACACTACGATCAGAGACCCTTCGACGAAACTGTGTGCGATGCCATAATCGCAAACGGTGGTGTAAAAAACCGTCAAAAAAGGTGCAAAACATTTGCGATAGAGGATGCATCAAACACGGTTCAGATTTTAGTTGCGTGTGTGATTCAGGGCATATGGTTCAGTTCAATTAACTGTTTTCGATGAGGAGGAAGAAAAGAAACGGGCAGCCAGATGAAGGTGTGTGCGATGTACATCATACAGTTCACTCGGATGAACTGTTTGTGGTTAGGCAACACAAAAGAAACGGTCAGCCAGATGAAGGTGTGTGCGATATACGGCATGTGGTTCACTCGGATGAACTATTTGCGTTGACCTAAGAGAACAGAAACGGTTCAACTTAACAAGACGTGTGTGTTGTGCGATGGGATTGCATACAGAACAAAAACACACACACATATATATATATATGGGGTGGGTCTATTATGATAACACCCTTAAGAGTCTTATTGTGCACATCAGTTTCTTATTCTCCTAACACCCCGCATTGTCACGCGCGCGCCACAGCCCCACCGAACTGCAAATACCCACCCCACGCACACCCCACCCCACCAAACCCACCTTCTTCCGCTGTCAAGCCCCCACCCACCTCTCCCCGATTCCCATCTCCCAACAGCAACCCACACCCTAGCGCGACCACCCTCCATCCCCATCCCCACAAGCACGGCGCTCCGGCGTGGCTCAGGCACCGGATCCCGAGCGGCCGCGGCCCCCTGGCGCCCCTCTCCTCCTTCGTCTGCCCCTCGCGCCCCCAACCTTCCTCCAACGCTACCGGAAGCCGCGACCGCCTCCGATGCGCCGCCGACCTGCCCCCCGCCGCCAGAGCACCTCCCTAGGCTGCCACCCGCCGCGCCACCCCATCTCCTTCTGCCGTCGCCCCTGCCGCGCCGCCCCTCCCATGCATCGCTTCGCCCCACCCAGTTCCCTAGTGCGCCACCACTGCTCCCCGCAACCACCTGCTCGTCCTCTTCGGCGCAGCCCCCGCGATCCTGGTGGCGCTCTGACGACTGGCCGTTCCTCTATGGGCCAGATCCGGTGAGATTTTACCAATCCCACACCTCCTCGAGCCAGATCCGGTGAGATCCACCGGCTCTTCCTCTCCAACGACGGCCCAAAATCCACGGCCCTGGAGCTGCCTCGGGGTCCTCCTCTCCGGCTGGCCTCGTCGTCTCCTACCTCCGCTGGGAACGGGATCCGCGCTCATGTGCCCCCCAGCTTCTCTTCTGGCCAGGAAAAATGGCCTCGATCCGACGATTCCTCCTCTCATCGTCATCCCCTTCTCTGTCAGTTGCCATCCACCATGGGGAGAGGGCAGAAACTCCCAGCACCAGTCTGTGTCATTCGAGCGGTAAAGCCCCCTTGCAGTTTGTGACATGTACGAGTGCAGTGCGTTAGTCGCGTTGGTGCAGCCCGCTGGCATCCAGCAGGGGATGCAGCTCTTCGGTGGGTGAAGTGCGGTCCACGACGAGCGCCAATGCAGTGCTGTGCCCCACAGGAGGTGAGCGCCCTCCTCTCCCTCCTTTCCTTCTTCCTCCTCACCTCTCCCTCACACCTCGCTTGTGCCCCGCAGGTGGCACCATGGCCATCTCAATCTTGTCCCTGCGCCACACCATGGATCCCGTTCGATAGCGAGCTCCCCGGCGACCAAGTGCTGCAGCCCACTTTTTTCTTTTTGCAATTCGCATGTTAAAGTTTCTTTTTGCAGTGTGTGTGATGTTCGGTGTAAGCTCGAATGAAGACACAGATCAGTCCCCTATGTTCTCTAATGCAGAAAAAAGGAGGAAAAACCAATTATAGGAAAAGAAACAAAAGACTCGCTCTCCTGCATGCACTTCGTTTAGAGTTTGATTGATGTCCTGTATTGTGGGTCGTGGAGTTCGATTGGGGCTCCCCTAGTAAAGTTCATAAAAAATTGTCCATTGAGATTTGCAGTGCAGTGCATAGTATAGAGGACTTTACTTTGTAAAAACTTCTATAGAGGAGTTCACTTTTTTCTTATTTTTGGAAGAATTCTTTTGCAAATTTGTATGGACATAGTTTATAATTTGTGAAAAATCGGATGTTGAAAGCATGATGTAGTTTCTCTGTTAACAACCCCTTTGTCGTTACGACCAAAAAAGCATGCAGTTTGTTTCGAATTGGGTCGCGGCTCACTTCATCCGCACTTGCAGTGCATTTTGCTGTCGCGTGCGGTTCACTACACCTGGCCTCGCAGTTGAGATGAAATTATAAAGAGAAAATGCTAGAAAAAATAAAAATAATGCAGTTCCCTTTGTCGCCATTGCAATGTGGTTCATTTTGTAGTGAGTCAAAGTGGTTCACTTTGTAAAGCAAAAGATTGTCGAAAAGAAGTATGAAGTTCACTACTCTCGTTGGTGTGGTTCGCTACTCTCTTGTGTGTGGTTTGCTAGTCTCGTCTCCTGGTACAAAACACAAAACACACGAAAAAATTACGTTCGCTACTCTCTTGTGTGTGGTTTGCTAGTCTCGTCTCCTGGTACAAAACACAAAACACACGAAAAAATTACGTTCGACAAGAGAAATCATGAAGTTTACTACTCTCGTTGGTGTGGTTCGCTATTCTCTTGTGTGTGGTTTGCTAGTCTCGTCTCCTGGTACAAAACATACGAAAAAATTGTGTTCGACAAGAGAAATCATGAAGTTCACTTGACTGTCTGATGCAGTGCGGTTTCAAGTTCGAAAGCAGTGCGGTTTTCTGTCCGATGCGGTTCACTCGTCGATTTTGGTGTCGCGAAAAACAGAGTGTCCGCATTTCGGTAAATTCAAAACTGCTCTTAAACCGTAAGGAATTAGAGAGCGTGTTCTACATGAAAAAGTTGCGCCCCATCGATATCTTTCCAACGGCGTATAATTTGAATCATTCCGATCAGTGGTTTTTAAAAATTTCTCGAAAAACGGCCGCTGCCTCTCGTCATCATCCGCACAATTTTCAAAATTAACTAAAAATCGTAAGGAATCTCGAAAACATTTCAACATATGAAAATTGCGCCTCTTTCATAGATTTTCAACAGTATATTAGACACCTCGTTTCGACAAACTGTTAGAAAACTAGAGCGAAAACAGTACCGAAAATTTGATTTTTTTAAAAAAACAGAATTCCGCGATTTAATAAATTTGAAACTGCTCTTAAACCGTAACGAATTAGAGAAAATAATAGATATGAAAAAGATGCGCCTCAGCGATATCTTTCCGATGGTGTATCATTTTCTTCATTCGGACGAGCGGTTTAGAAAAAAACGCGAAAAAACGCTCGCTGCCACTCGTCGTGGTCCGCACCATTTTCAAAACTTCTCTTAAACCATGAGGAATCTCGAAAAGTGTTCAACATGGCGAAGAAGCGCATAATCCGTAGCTTTTCAACGGTATATTACATGCCTCGTTCCGACAAACGGTTAAAAACTAGAGCGAAAAAGGTACCGAAAAAACACAGCGTGCAGTTTTTTTGCGACGAGAAGTTCACTCGCCTGAGTACTGCAGCACACTTGGTTCAAACAATGACGTGCACCTGCGTTGAGCGTGCAGTGCGGAAGTGTTATCAGAATAGTTATTCTACTAATATTAGCAGAATAGACCGGCTGTATATATATATATATATATATATATATATATATATATATATATATATATATATATATATATATATATATATATATATATATATATATATACTACAAGTGCTTGCCACATAACTAGTTAAGGGTTTCAATGGTGCAAAAGTTGTCAAAAATTCTGAAAAAAATACTGAACTGACACACCTATAATATAACATGATCCAACGGAGGGATTAAAAAATACGACTGTATGTGTCCTGGACAAAAAAACAAATAGTTCAGTATATATATAGAGACAGACACACACTTATAAGGACATGCTTGCATAACCAAATTAAATATCCACTTACATAGGTGGATACTACAACCATGGCATTTGCACACACCAAAGTAAACTATTACATGCATAATTACATAGGTGGCTACTACACACATGACATTTCCACACACCAATAAGTAAACTATATATTACATGCATGATTAACTAGCATAAACTTTCATCTGACCATCATCTACTTCTTGTGACGCTTGCTCTGCTTGTGGCTCGATCCGGGCTCATCGATTTGGGTAACGAGGCACTTCCTCATGTCAACGATCCTCCTGTGCATCTCGTAGCATGTGTACACGTTCTTGGCCGCGAACCTGAGGTGAGGTTCATCCAGTTGCCGCATCCAGGCCCTGTGCCAGGATAGGGGGCTTGTTCTCTGGGCATCCTGCTTCATCTTTTCGTTGTAGGGGTTGATGAAGGCCGAGGAGAGTTCGACCAGGGAGTCCTTCTTCGTGCTGCCCCAGACCCTGTAGTGGTCATGGATTTCGACAAGGTTCTTGCAGGCCAAGCCCGTAACACCGAGCGCATTTACGTCATCTTTGGTTTCCACAGTGGCGAACTTGTAGTCGGTGCTGTTGACAAACCTGTTGAAACGGTCGCAAGGCTTTGTGGCCATGCAGTAGTGGTAGATGAGGACATGATGGCGCAAGCACAACTGGGCGATGGCAACCTTCTGATCTATGCCGGGACGACCGGCGGTGTACCGGAGGTCGATGCCGACCACCTTGTACTTGTCTCCAACAAGCAACTGCTCAACGATGTTGATGTAGTCGTCCACCACGGCCAGGTCGATGGTGTACACCACCGAGAGATCTGTCTCCCTCGCGTGGGTCTCCACTCTATGCTCGCCGAACTCCATTGGAGTGCCGCTGGACATCCCCTCTCTATGTGTCGTCGTGGGTGTGCTTGTTGTGTTGTGGGGTGCGATCGAAAGGTTGAAGAGACTAAGGTTATAATGGCCGCGGGAATTAAAGGGGAAGCCAGACGGCCAGGAATATCGGCAGGCCCTGATGTCAGTTCTAATTTACAACGCTTAACTTTATCGTGCCGCACGTAACTGCATCACGTGGCAAAGCGCGCGGAGCAACCGCATGCATACGGGGCCCCCGACGAGATCGTGCGCACGCCCAACCGTTGGCAGAGCGCGCGCGGAGGGACGCGAGCAGAGCGCTTCGCGGTCGCCTCAACGGCGAGCAACCATATATATATATGCATATAGCAGTTGAACACGCAAGGATGATGTCTACTACGCAACCTTCCTCTTGTAGACGTTGTTGGGCCTCCAAGTGCAGAGGTTTGTAGGACAGTAGCAAATTTCTCTCAAGTGGATGACCTAAGGTTTATCAATCCGTGGGAGGTGTAGGTTGAAGATGGTCTCTCTCAAACAACTCTGCAACCAAATAACAAAGAGTCTCTTGTGTCCCCAACACACCCAATACAATGGTAAATTGTATAGGTGCACTAGTTCGGCGAAGAGATGGTGATACAAGTGCAATATAGATGGTAGATATAGGTTTTTGTAATCTGAAAATATAAAAACAGCAAGGTAGCTAATGATAAAAGTGAGCGTAAATGGTATTGCAATGCTAGGAAACAAGGCCTAGGGTTCATACTTTCACTAGTGCAAGTTCTCTCAACAATAATTGTCGGAGTAAATGGCCACGGGTAGCCTAACCGACTGCCCCTGGCTCTTCCAAAAAATTATCAGGCCTTTGGGCCTTCAAGCGCTCCAAGCATCGGACCATCTTCCCTGGCCGGCTACCTCTGAAGCCGACTCACGGAAGGCGGCCCAGCCTCAGCAACCTCCCCCCGGGATAACCACAGGGTGGCCGACTCCGGGAAGCCGGCCGTAAAGGATGCCGACTTCCCTGAAGCCGGCCCCGAAGAACGCCGATTCCAAGAAGCCGGCCAAGACCGCAACCACCAAAGCTACGCCACATAACGGTGACAAGACGGGGTGTGTCCGCAGTGCGGCCCACTGCCCCCGAAACCAGGCATGGCCACAGGACGCCGTACGGGACGACCGTCTCCCGTCCGGCTCGGCACTGTAGCCATGCTAGCCTCGACGTCACCCACGGCAGACGCCGGTACGGCCCACGGGCGGCGGGCCCCTTCAGCCAGAGAGAGGCGCGGAGGCGGCCCGGCCTCCCCCAGTCGGCCAAGGGCGTAGCCGGCCCCCAGAAGTTGGCTACCCCCTCCCTCGAAGCATGTGCCACATTAAGGAGACAAGACGAGGTAAGGCTACAGTGAGAGCCCTCGAGGCGGCCCACTGTAGCCACGCTTACCTCAACGAAGCCCTCGTCATCAGGGGCGAGGCTACAGTAAGCAGCCGCCGACAAGATCCTAGGCGGTGGGGTCGGTCTGTCGACCAAGAGGCCGGCAGCCGGCGGGACCCACCAGTCGGCGGGCCGCAACAGCCGGCGGAGAAGGCGGCGAGCGTAGACACTGACGACTGGGACCAGTGCCCAGCTGGATTACAATTGTACCCCCGGGGGGTAGGCCTATATAACCCCCCCGGGGCACCCATGCAAAGGTTTGGCTTCGAAGCATAGCACACACACCATAGAAAGAGAGAGAAGCAAGAGCTAGCCTTGTTCTTCTTCTCCCTTGAACCCATCAGCTCTGGGAGCGACTGTAGCTACTTTTCCTGATCTAGTGATCATGCGGAGACCCCGCAGAGCAGGACTAGGGGTGTTATCTCCTCGGAGAGCCCCGAACCTGGGTAAGATCCGCCGGCGTGCATGTCTTCGCCTCATCCCGTTTCCAGGCACCAGCGACGTTTTATTGGCACCCACAATGATAAGCCACCCGTTGGCATATGTCGCACCTACCACCCGACAATAATAACATAATTGGATCATATAAATATCCCTCAACATGCAACAAAGAGTCACTCCAAAGTCACTAATAGCGGAGAACAAACGAAGAGATTATGGTAGGGTACGAGGCCACCTCAAAGTTATTCTTTTGGATCGATCTATTCAAGAGTTCGTACTAGAATAACACCTTAAGACACAAATAAACCAAAACCCTAATGTCACCTAGATACTCCAATGTCACCTCAAGTATCCGTGGGTATGATTATACGATATGCATCACACAATCTCAGATTCATCTATTCAACCAACACAAAGTACTTCAAAGAGTGCCCCAAAGTTTCTACCGGAGAGTCAAGATGAAAACGTGTGCCAACCCCTATGCATAAGTTCACAAGGTCACTGAACCCGCAAGTTGATCACCAAAACATACATCAAGTAGATCACGTGATATCCCATTGTCACCACAGATAAGCACATGCAAGACATACATCAAGTGTTCTCAAATCCTTAAAGACTCAATCCGATAACATAACTTCAAAGGAAAAACTCAATCCATTACAAGAGAGTAGAGGGGGAGAAACACCATAAGATCCAACTATAGTAGCAAAGCTCGCGATACATCAAGATCGTACCACCTCAAGAACACGAGAGAGAGAGAGAGAGAGAGAGAGAGAGAGAGATCAAGCACATAGCTACTGGTTCTTTTCTGGTGCCGTTGCCGGGGAGCAATAGCATGGGGTTGATATTCTCGTGTGTGCTTGTTTGCTTTCTTCACTAAGTAGATTTTGTTTTTTCTTTTTGTTTCTGTTTAGTTGTGGGTGAAACATACAAAAAAATTAAAGAATGAAAATACCAAAAAAAAAATACTTGCCTCTCATGCCTAATAAGTTTTTCAAAAAGAGAAGTGATTGGAAAGTTATGCATTGAAGAAGTGAGGGTCGACCTTGAGCACTTGTGTTCATGCTCACGGAAACAATGTAGAATTTTTCATGGAAGTTTCTCTGTAAATAATTAACCCCTTTCATATATCCATTGTATTATAAAAATAATGTGCCAAGCTTTGGTTTTAGGATGATTAGATTGCTTGTTTACTATGTGCAGAACAAAAACAGAAACTTTGGCTGTAGTGCGTTATTTTTCATTTTTTACTGGAAGGTCAAATGGGTCTGAAACGTTTTGCACATTACTTCTGTACAAATTTTTCAAATTTTCAAATTTATTTTATAATTTTTGGAGTTACAGAAGTTTACTAAACTTCCAGATTACTACAGACTGTCCTGTTTTTGACAGCTTCTGTTTTCTATGTGTTGATCGCTTATTTCGATGAATCTATGGGTAGTATCGGGGGGTATGAACCATGATGAAGTTGGAATACAGTAGATATAGTTCTAATATGAAATTGGAATAAGTTTGCAACAGTACCTAAAGGTAGTGATTTGCTTTATTATACTAACGGATCTCACAAAGTTTTTGTTAAAGTTTTGTGTGGATGAAGTGTTCGAAGATCGAGGAGCTATCAATGTGAGAAGAATAAAGAGAGGAAAGAGTTCAAGCTTGGGGATGCCCAAGGCACCCCAAGTAAATATTTCAAGGATACTCAAGCATCTAAGCTTGGGGATGCCCCGGTTGGCATCCCATCTTTCTTCTTCAGCAAATATCGGTGTACCTCGGTTTTTGTTTTGTTCACATGATTTGTGTCCTTTGTGTTTTTGTTTTTCCTTTAAGAACCATGCTAGTATGAGATAACCCTTAATTGATTTATATAATACTTCATGTGCTTCACTTATATCTTTTAAGTATGACCTTATAGAATTGCTCTTTGTGCTTCGCTTAAATGTTTTGAGTATGGTTTTATAGAATGCTTCGTGTGCTTCACTTATATACTTTGAGCTTGGATA
This sequence comes from Triticum aestivum, assembly GCF_018294505.1. Lineage (NCBI taxonomy): Eukaryota > Viridiplantae > Streptophyta > Magnoliopsida > Poales > Poaceae > Triticum > Triticum aestivum. The sequence goes on along the minus strand of NC_057802.1, from coordinate 122,158,679 downwards.
TTGGTTAGTCTATATTAATTGTAGAATGCTCCATGAACTTCACTTATATCTTTTGGAGTATGAATAATACTATAATCTAAAGTGGGGTTGGAAGAGTGTCAACTTTAGGAATTAGTGATCCCACTATTCCGAATGAGAAGAATTTTGCTTATGTGGAGAGTAGAAAAATTTCTATGCTTGTAGATCATGAAAAGAATACTTTATGTGATGGTTATATTGCTGAATTCATTCATGATGCTACTGAAAATTATTATGAGGGAGGAATATATGCTTGTATGAGTTGCAATAATACCAAGTTTCCTCTCTATGTGCTTAAAGTTTTGCAGTTATACTTGTTTTGCCTTCCTATGCTAGTTGATTCTTATTCCTATAAATTATGTTCTCACAAATCCCTAGGCATAGGAAGTGGGTTAGATTTAAATGTGCTAGTCATATTCTTCATGATGGTCTCTTTATGTTTCAATTCTTATCTTTTATGTGAGCATCATTGAAATCATCATGCCTAGCTAAAAGGCATTAAATAAAAGCGCTTGTTGGGAGACAACCCAATATTTACCCTTACTGTTTTTGTGTGTTTACATGGTTAAGCTACTGTAGTAATTGTGACTCCCCCGATTCAATCGTACACTAATCATACACGCAAACATGTACGATCAATATCAGGGACTCACGGGAAGATATCACAACACAACTCTAAAAATAAAATAAGTCATACAAGCATCATAATACAAGCCAGGGGCCTCGAGGGCTCGAATACAAGTGCTCGATCATAGACGAGTCAGCGAAAGCAACAATATCTGAGTACAAACATAACTTAAACAAGTTTGCCTTAAGAAGGCTAGCACAAACTGGGATACAGATCGAAAGAGGCGCAGGCCTCCTGCCTGGGATCCTCCTAAACTACTCCTGGTCGTCGTCAGTGGCCTGCACGTAGTAGTAGGCCCCTCCGGTGTAGTAGGAGTCGTCATCGAAGGTGGCGTCTGGCTCCTGGGCTCCAGCATCTGGTTGCGACAACCAAGAAGAAAGGAAAGGGGAAAAAATGGGGAGAAAAGCAACCGTGAGTACTCATCCAAAGTACTCGCAAGCAAGGATCTACACTACTTATGCATGAGTATCTGTGTAAAGGGCAATATCGGTGGACTAAACTGCAGAATGCCAGAATAAGTGGGGGATAGCTAATCCTGTCGAAGACTATGCTTCTGGCAGCCTCCATCTTGCAGCATGTAGAAGAGAGTACATGGTAAGTTCACCAAGTATCATCGCATAGCATAATCCTACCCGGCGATCCTCCCCTCGTCGCCCTGTGTGAGAGCAATCACCGGGTTATATCTGGCACTTGGAAGGGTGTGTTTTATTAAGTATCCGGTTCTAGTTGTCATAAAGTCGAGGTACAACTCCAAGACGTCCTATTACCGAAGATCACGGCTATTCGAATAGATAAACTTCCCTGCAGGGGTGCACCACATTACCCAACACGCTCGATCCCATTTGGCCGGACACACTTTCCTGGGTCATGCCCGGCCTCGGAAGATCAACACGTCGCAGCCCTACCTAGGCACAACAGAGAGGTCAGCACGCCGGTCTAAATCCTATGGCGCAGGGGTCTGGGCCCATCGCCCATTGCACACCTGCACGTTGTGAGGGCGGCCGGAAGCAGACCTAGCCTCCCTAATACAAGAGCAGGCATTCCAGTCCAATCCGGCGCGCGCCGCTCAGTCGCTGACGTCAAGAAGGCTTCGGCTGATACCACGGCGTCGAGTGCCCATAACTATTCCTGCGTAGTTGGTTAGTGCGTATAGGCAGTGGACAGACTCAGGTCAAATACAAAGATCTCGTTAAGTGTGTTATTTTAAAGTAACCGCGGACGCCGACCAGGGCCAGGCCCACCTCTCACCTAGGTGATCTCAACCTGCCCTGTCGCTCCGCCACAAAGTAACAGTCGGGGGCCGTCAGGAACGCAGGCCCACCTCTACCGGGATGGAGCCACCTGCCCCTTCAGCCCCCATCTCCGAACAGTATCATAAGTAATGTAACAGTATAAAGTATATAGAATATGCCCGTGATCACCTCCCGAAGTGATCACGGCCCAGTAGTATAGCATGGCAGACGGACAAGAGTGTAGGGCCACTAATGAAATACTAGCATCGTATACTAAGCATTTAGGATTGCAGGTAAGGGTAACAACTGTAGCAACAATGACAGGCTATGCAGCAGAATAGGATTAACCGAAAGCAGTAACATGCTACTACTCTAATGCAAGCAGTAGAGAGAAGGAATAGGCGATATCTGGTGATCAAGGGGGGGCTTGCCTGGTTGCTCTAGCAAGAAGGAGGGATCGTCAACACCGTAGTCGAACTGGGGATCGCCGGCAGTCTCGGGGTCTAGCGGAAAGAAGTAACGGAGGGGAAACACAATAAATAACAGAGCAATCAAAGCATCACAAAGCGTAACATGGCAATACGCGGTCTAGAGGTGACCTAACGCAGTAATAGGTGATACTGGTGAAGTGGGGAAAACATCCGGGAAAGTATTCCCGGTGTTTGACATTTTCGGACAGATGAAATGGAGGGGGATTGTTGCATGTTTGCTATGCTAGGGGCACGTGGCAGATGAACGGACTGCGTATTCGGATCCGTCTCGCTTTTCTAAGCAACTTTCATGTACAAAGTATTTTCATCTGATAAACGGTTTATTTTTTATGATTTTTCAAAGTTCTAAACAATTTCTTAAATTTCTGGTTTTATTTTAATTTGTTTTAATCCGAATTGACCAAGTCAACTCTGACTAGTCAAAAGGGCAGGGTGTGGCCCATATGTCATAGGCTATACCTAACAAATAAATAAAAACTAGCTTAATTAAATGAGGGTCCACATGTCATATGGCTAGTACCAAACCTAACTACTAATTAGCCCCTAAGCTAATTTGCATAGGGTCGGCCAGAGGCACAACCAGCCCCACCGCTGTGCACATACACGCACAACCCATGGGGGCGCCGGAGCAGCCAACAACGGCAGTAACATGCGAGAAACAACAGCATAGCAGCCGCATCAGTAGTAAGCAGCAGCAGCAGCATCTATCACAGCAGCTAGCAGGAGTAGCAGCGGAGCAGCGAACAACCAAGCAGGCATGGGAGCGGGCGTCGCGAGGCAGTAGCAGCTGCAGGAGCAGCAGCAAGCGAGCATCAGCTGCGGCAGCAGGAGCGGCTGCGCGGGCAACGACGAGCGGGTGGGCGACACGGCTGGGCGCGGTCGCGGTGCGGTGAGCACGCCTGGGCGGGGCCAGGGTGCGGCCACGGGCCGAGAGGAGCACGGCCACGGGGGGCGGCATCCAGGAGCTGGGGCGCGGTGGTTCGATAGTCTACGGCGACGAAATCAAAGGGGGGGGGGAAGGGGAACCGGTGTAGCTCACCGAGAGGAAGACGATGGCGAGCTCGTGCGGGGCCGGGGTTTACGAGGTGACGCGGATCGACGGTGAGCCCGCGGTGGCCGGAGGTGGAAGAAGACCTCGATCCGCACGATGCCGAGTCGTCGAGCTCGAACGGGTGGCCGTAGATGACGTAGAAGAACACTGCAGAGCTCCTGGACTCCTTGGTGGGGTGCGGGGACGACGGTGGTCGCGGGGACGATGCGGTGACGGCGATGACCTAGTCGGGTGAACAAGACACAGAGGGAGAGAGCGAAGCAGCGCGAGGGGAGGGGAAGTGGGGAGGTGCTAGGGTTTGCACAGGGGTCTGGCTCGGCCTTATCTAACAGGGGAGCCGTGGGATGGCCGGCGCGTGGTTGGGCACGACCATGGCGGCTAGATGCCTGCCACGAGCCCCCTGCCTCCTGTAGCGCGGGGGATGAAAGGGGGTGGGCTGGGTATTGCTCCTGTAGCATTAGAGCCCACGTAGTTTGCTCCTATTCCTTTTTTTTCTATTTTACTGTTTCCTTTTCTTACAACTCTGTTTTATTTTATTTTATATTTTCCTTAGCTTTGTAAAATATGACAATAGCTCCTAGAATAATATTTCAGAACAACCCACTGCCATAAAAGTTTTACCTGAAATAAAATAGTTTAGTATTTTATAAAATACCAAAGGCATTTATATAATTGTTTTTGCTACGGTTTAAATCATTTTAGAGTATTTAAACATTTTATAAAAGTGTGGTTTCTCCTCCATAATTACCTATGCATTATTTCGCTCACTCCGAACATTTTATTTTAATACTTGAGAACTTTTATTGTTTGCCTATAATTAAAATTTGAATTTGAATCGTTTTGAACTAACGCGAGTTTATTAATAGAAATCGAGGTGACGTGGCATCATTAGTAGAGGGTTACTATAGCTTAATTATCCGGGTGTCACAGTAATCATGTTTTATAGCTTTTGTTTCAATAAAGTGCCAAGTAAGACCTTTGGGAAGACTTGGGTGAAAGTTAATGTGATCTTGCTGTAAAAAACAGAAACTTTGCGCTCACGGGATTAGCTACCATTTTTTACAGAACAGTGCTTTTGAGTTGATTCTTTTTTCAGCAGATTAATAGACAAATTCCTCACGTCCACCAATTTATTTCATAATTTTTGGAGTAGCAGAAGTATAGTCGCTGTTCAGATCATTACAGACTGTTCTGTTTCTGACAGATTCTGTTTTCATTGCATAGTTTGCTTGTTTTCTAGTTTCTATGGCTTATATTTCTCAATATAAATTGTAGAAATGTTATGGTACAGTAGGAATTGTGTGAGAACAATTACTAACCTTGTCTTTGACAGTACCAAAGTGAATGGTTTACTCTTTATCATACTAACCTATCTCACGAAGTTCCGTTAAGTTTTGTGTGATTGAAGTTTTCAAGCTTTGGGTGAGATATCGATATGAGGACAATAAGGAGTGGAAAGACCCTAAGCTTGGGGATTCCCAAGGCACCCCAAGGTAATATTCAAGGAATACTCAAGCGCCAAAGCTTGGGGATGCCCCGGAAGGCATCCCCTCTTTCGTCTTCAAAACTATCGGTATACCTTACTCGAAGCTATATTTTTATTCGTCACATGATATGTGTTTTTCTTGGAGAGTATTTTCAATTTTACTTGCTGTTTGAATAAAATCATTGGATCTGAATTATTGAATGAAAAAGAATCCTCCCATGGCTAGTTAATTATTTGACTACTCAGTGTTCTTCACTTGTATCTTTTTGGAGTAGTTTGTCATTTACTCACGTGCTTCACGTATATCCTATGAGTAAATGGTTGAATGAATTGAATATCATAAATCTGAATTTATATATGTTTCATATGCTTATAACATGGGGAGTAATGACTTCACACATAATAAGTATTGGTAGTAAACTTATTGAAAATTAGCAAACGTAGAATTGGTCACATGAACAATTCATGGAAGAATATTGAAGGAAGAGAGATTTCACATATAAATATACTATCTTGGACATCTTTTGTAATTGTGATCACTCACTAAAATATGACATGCTAAAAAGTTGATGTTGGACAAGGAAGACAACTTAATGGGTTATGTTTTCCTACATCCAAAACGTTATATTGTCATGGATCATCCAACATGCTGAGCTTGCCTTTCCCCCTCATGCTAGCCAAATTCTTTGCACCAAGTAGAGATACTACTTGTACTTCCGAATATCCCTTAAAACGAGTTTTGCCATGAGAGTCCACCATCCCTACCTTGGATTGAGTAAGATCCTTCAAGTAAGTTGTCATCGGTGCATGCAATAAAAATTGCTCCTTAAATATGTATGATCTATTAGTGCGAAGAAAATAAGCTTTATACGAACTTGTGATAGGGAAGAAATAAAAGCGACGGACTGCATAATAAAGGTCTTTATCACAAGGGGCGATATAAAGTGACGTTCTTTTGCATTAAGATTTTGTGCATCCAACCATAAAAGCGCATGACAACCTCTGCTTCCCTCTGCGAAGGGCCTATCTTTTACTTTTACCTTCTACCCTTATACAAGAGTCATGGTGATCATCACCTTTCCTTTTTACACTTTTTCCTTTGGCAAGCACTTTGTGTTGGAGTGATCCGGATATATATATCCACTTGGATGTAGGTTTTCATGAGTTATTATTGTTGACATTACCCTTGAGGTAAAAGGTTGGGAGGCAAAACTATAAGCCCCTATCTTTCTCTGTGTCTGATTAAAACTTTGAACCCATAAATATCACGTGAGTGTTAGCAATTGTGAAAGATTAAATGATAGTTGAGTATGTGGAGTTTGTTGAATCAAAGCTCTAACATAGACCCTTCCTGAAAATAAGATGAATTGCAATTGTTTGATGACTGAGAATATTGTTTGTTAGTTTTCAAGAAAGTTTATGATCTATACTTTAACATGTGAATAGCTTGTTACTTGATCATGAAAAGTTTTATGAGATGAGCTACTGTTATGGCATATAATGATGCTAGAAAAGGTGATTGAAATCATCATTGATCAAACTTGTGCACCTGCTAGCATTCACACTTCATAAATTATTTCTTTTATCATTTACCTACTCGAGGACGAGCAGGAATTAAGCTTGGGGATGCTGATACGTCTCCAACGTATCTATAATTTATGAAGTATTCATGCTATTATATTATCCATCTTAGATGTTTTATATGCATTTATATGCTATTTTATATGATTTTTTGGACTAACCTATTAACCTAGAGCCCAGTGTCAGTTTCTGTTTTTTCCTTGATTTTGAGTTTTACAGAAAAGGAATACCAAACGGAGTCCAATTGACGTGCCAATTTTTGTTGATTTTTTATGGACCAAAAGAAGCCCTGGAGCAAAAGAGTTGGGCCAGAAGAGTCCCGGGCTGTCCACGAGGGTGGGAGGCGCGCCCACCCCCCTGGGCGTGGGCCCCTGCCTCGTGGACGATTCAGAGACCCCCCCTGACGTGAAACCAACATCAAAAATTCCTATAAATATAGAAACCCCCAGAAAATAACCTAGATCGGAAGTTCCATCGCCGCAAGCCTCTGTAGCCACGAGAAATCAATCTAGGCCCTCTCTGGCACCCTGCCGGAGGGGGCCATCATCACCGGAGGCCCCGGAGGAGGATCCCAGAGGGGCCATCATCGACATGAAGGCCAAGGACCAGAGGGAGAACCTCTCCCCATCTAGGGGGAGGCTATGGAGGACGAAGCACAAGGGGGAGAACCTCTCCTCCTCTCTCTCGGTGGCACCGGAGTGCCATCGGGAGGAGAATCATCGCCGCGGTGACCGTCTTCATCAACATCACCATCATCATCACCATCCTCATCTATTTTACGCGGTCCACTCTCCCGCACCCCACTGTAATCCCTACTTGAACATGGTGCTTTATTCCACATATTATGATCCAATGATGTGTTGCCATCCTATGATGTTTTGAGTAGATATCCTTTGTCTTTGGGTTGATTGATGATCTAGATTGGTATGAGTTGTATGTTTTATTATTGGTGCTGTCCTATGGTGCTCTCCGTGTCGCGCAAGCGTGAGGGACTACCATTGTAGGGTGTTGCAATACGTTCATGATTCGCTTATAGTGGGTTGGTGAGTGACTGAAACACAAACCCGAGTAAGGGGGTTCTTGCGTATGGGAATAAAGAGGACTTGATGCTTTAATGCTATGGTTGGGTTTTACCTTAATGATCTTTAGTAGTTGCGGATGCTTGCTAGAGTTCCAATCATAAGTGCATATGATCCAAGAAGAGAAAGTATGTTAGCTTATTCCTCTCCCTCATATGAAATTGCAATGACGACTATCGGTCTTGTTAACAATTTCCTAGGACAATTCCGCACACCGATCCATCATTATTCCACACTCGCTATTTATAATTTTTAGTAGTATATTCTAACTTTATGATAACAGCAACTACTTTTATATTTTAGTTCTCCGATATCATGCAAAGTTATCCTCTTCATACCCACAACATAGTTTTATTTATCGTTTCTAGTTGGAAGCAAACGTTCGGTGTACGTAGAGTCGTATGTGTGTTCGACACTCCATACTTATCACTTCCACCTTTGGAAATTGATATGATGATTCCCTACACTTGAGGATTATCACTGGTACATACCCTCAGCCCCAAGGGTGAACTACTCCCTCCTCGTCATGGAGAGCGCCGGGATGACGAAGATGGCCACCGGTGAGGGATCCCCCCCTCCGGCAGGGTGCCGGAACAGGGTCCTGATTGGTTTTTCATGGCTACAGAGGCTTGCGGCGGCGCCTTCGATGTTTTTAGGGTATATGGACATATATAGGCAAAAGAAGTCGGTCAGGGGAGCCACGAGGGGCCCACGAGGGTGGGGGCGTGCCCAGGGGGGTAGGGCGCGCCTCCCTGCCTCGTGGCTTTCTCGAAGCTTCCCTGATGTCTACTCCAAGTCTCCTGGATTGCTTCCGTTCCAAAAATAACTCTCCCGAAGGTTTCATTCCGTTTGGACTCGGTTTGATATTCCTTTTCTTCAAAACACTAAAATAGGCAAGAAAACAACAATTTGGGCTGGGCCTCCGGTTAATAGGTTAGTCCCAAAAATAATATAAAAGTGTTTAGTAAAGCCCATAAACATCCAAAACAGATAATATAATAGCATGAATACTTCATAAATTATAGATACGTTGGAGACGTATCAGCATCCCCAAGCTTAATTCCTGCTCGTCCTCGAGTAGGTAAATGATAAAAGAACTAATTTATGAAGTGTGAATGCTAGCAGGTGCACAAGTTTGATCAATGATAATTTCAATCACCTTTTCTAGCATCATTATATGTCATAACAGTAGCTCATAACATAAAGCTTCTCATGATCAAGTAACAAGCTATTCACATGTTAAAGTATAGATCATAAACTTTCTTGAAAACTAACAAACAGTTCTCAGTCATCAAACAATTGCAATTCATCTTATTTTGAGGAAGGGTCTATGTAAGAGCTTTGATTTAGCAAATCCCACATACTCAACCATCATATAGTCTTCCATGATTGCTACCACTCAAAGCATATTTTTAGAACAAATAGTATTCATCGAACACAGAGAAAGATAGAGGCTTAATGTTTCGCCTCCCAACCTTTTACCTCAAGGGTAGTGTCAACAATAATAATTCATGCTCAAATATATTTGAATGGCCATATATGCTTAGATCTTTCTCCACCACATGATGCTTGCCAACTAAAAAGTAGGTTGGAATGAGAAGGAATACTACTGACTCTTGCATAAAAGTAAAAGATAGGCCCTTCACAGAGGGAAGCAGGGATTTGCAGAGGTGCCAGAGCTCGAAGCTAAAACAGAGATGAAAATAATTTTGAGAGGTATGCTTTCATTGTCAACATAACGACCAAGAGTTCCCAATATCTTCCATACGAGATACATTATAGGCGGTTCCCAAACAGAAAGGTAAAGATTTTACTCCCCCTCCACCAACAATCACACTCTACGGCTTGTCCGAAACAACGGGTGCCGTCCAACTTTCAGCAATCCTGGGGGAGTTTGTTTAAATTATTTGCGAATTTGTTTTTGATCTTTTGATCATAGGACCGGGCATCCCAGTTACCAGCCATTTTCTCATGAATGATGAGCGGAGTCCACTCATCGTGAGAATAACCCACCTAGCATGGAAGATACTGACAGCCCCTAGTCGCTACATGAGCGATTCGGGCATACAAAACAGATTATTATTTGAAGGTTTAGAGTTTGGCACATGCAAATTTACTTGGAACGGCAGGTAAATACCGCATATAGGTAGATATGGTGGACACTCATGGAAGGAACTTGGTTCAAGGATTTTGGATGCACAAGCAGTATTCCCGCTTAGTACAGATATTTTGGCTAGCAAAGGATTCTAAATGGCAAGCACCACATGTTAGAGGATCCATAACAATATAACTTCTATACAAATATACCCAAGCATAACTCATTATGTTGTCTTCCTTGTCCAACTTCAACTAATTTGCTCAGGTTTGAAAATAATTAATGGGGCTCACAATCATAGAAGATGTCCAAGATAGTATATTTATATGTGAAATCTCTCTTCCTTCAATATTCTTTCATGAATTGTTCAAGTGACCAATATAATTTTTGCTAACCTTCAAAAAATTTACCACCTCTACTTCTTATATGTGAAGGTATTACTCCCCAGGGGAAAGGCATATGAAACATATATAATTTCAGATTTATGACATTCAAATCATTCAACCATTTACTCATAGGATATAAGTGAAGCACACGAGTAAATGACAAACTACTCCAAAAAGATATAAGTGAAGGTCAATGAGTAGTTAAATAATTATGTAGCTATGTGAAGACTCTCTCTCATTTAAGAATTTCAGATCTTGGGATATTATTCAAACAGCAAGAAAAACAAAATAAAACGACATTTCAAGGATTGCACTCATCATGTGAAGAAGCAAAAACTTAGGCTCAACCGATACTAACCGATAATTGTTGAAGAAGAAAGGTGCGATGCCTACCGGGGCATCCCCAAGCTTAGATGCTTGAGACTTCTTGGAATATTATCTTGGGGTGCCTTGGGCATACCCAAGCTTGAGCTTTTGTGTCTCCTTAATTCCTCTCATATCACGGTTTCCTAAATCTCGAAAGCTTCATCCACACCAAACTCAACAAGAACTCGTGAGATAAGTTAGTATAAACCAATGCAGAAACCTTATCATTCTCTACTGTAACAAATCACTAAAATTATTATTCAACATTGAATAATAAATGCCTCTACATATTTAATACTCCTATCCTCAAATAGAATCATTAAACAAGCAAACATATGCAAACAATGCAAACATAACAGCAATCTGCCAAAATAGTACAGTCTGTAAAGAATGCAAGAGTATCAATACTTCCCTAACTCCAAACATTATGAAATTCTACCAAACTGTAGAAAATTTATCAGAGCTCAATATGCAAAAAGTTTCAACATTTTATCATATTCTGGATTTTCTAGGGAATTTTTGCAACAGCGATAAACTTTTTGTTTTGAAACAGCAACATGTATACTTGCAAAATAAGCATGGTAAAGGCTATCCTAGACATTTTTATTGAAAATAGAGATTAAAAAAATTATTATAAATAAAAGCAAGCAAATACTAACAAAATAAAATGACGCTCCAAGCAAAACACATATCATGTTGTGAATAAAAATATAGCTCCAAGTAAAGTTACCGATGGACGAAGACGAAAGAGGGGATGCCATCCGGGGCATCCCCAAGCTTAGGCTCTTGGTTATCCTTGAATATTACCTTGTGGTGCCTTGGGCATCCCCAAGCTTAGGCTCTTTCCACTCCTTATTCCATAGTCCATCGAATCTTTACCCAAAACTTGAAACCTTCACAACACAAAACTCAACAGAAAACTCGTAAGCTCCGTTAGTATAAGAAAATAAATCACCACTTCGGTACTGTTGTGAACTCATTCTAAATTCATATTGGTGTAATATCTACTGTATTCCAACTTCTCTATGGTTCATACCCTCCGATACTACTCATAGATTCATCAAAATAAGCAAACAACACATAGAAAACAGAATCTGTCAAAAATAGAACAGTCTGTAGTAATCTGTATCAAACGTGTACTTTTGGAACTCCAAAAACTCTTAAATAAATTGGTGGACCTGAGGAATTTTTCTATTAATCTTCTTCAAAAAGAATCAACCTAAAATCACTCTTCTGCAAAAAATGGCAGCTAAACTCGTGAGAGCAAAGTTTTTGTTTTTTATAGCAAGATCACATTAACTTCCACCCAAGTCTTCCCAAAGGTTCTACTTGGCACTTTATTGAAAAAAAAACCTATAAAACATGATTACTACAGTATCTTAATCATGTGAACACACAAAAACAGTAGGGGTAAATATTGGGTTGTCTCCCAACAAGCGCTTTTCTTTAATGCCTTTCTAGCTAGGCATGATGATTTCAATGATGCTCACATAAAAGATAAGAATTCAAACATAAAGAGAGCATCATGAAGAATATGACTAGCACATTTAAGTCTAACCCACTTACTATGCATAGGGATTTTGTGAGCAAACAACTTATGGGAACAAGAATCAACTTGCATAGGAAGGTAAAACAAGCATAACTTTAAAACTTTAAGCACATAGAGAGGAAACTTGATATTATTGCAACTCCTACAAGCATATGTTCCTCCCTCATAATAATTTTCAGTAGCATCATGAATGAATCCAACCATATAACCAGCACCTAAAGAATTATTTTCATGATCTACTAGCATAGGAAATTTACTACTCTCTACATAAGCAAAATTCTTCTCATTCGGAATAGTGGGCGTATCATAAGAGACTCGAATATTATAAATTGTTTCCACATTATAAGAGTAATGTTCAGAAAAAGGGTAATCATAATCATGACAAGTTTTATAAATATAATCATCACTACTCTTTATAGCATAGGTTTCACCACAATAATCATCATAAATAGGAGACATGCTATCATCATAATAAATTTGCTCATCAAAACTTGGGAGGCTAAAAATATCATCTTCATTAGACATAGCATCCCCAACCTTGGGACAAACATTAATTGCAGCAAATATATTCTCAAACATGTCATTCTCGTCAAACATAGCATCCCCAAGCTTGGGCCTTTTCATATCATAAGCATGATCACTCTCATCATTAATAGTATGGATAGCACCAATAGTATAGCAATTATCATCATCACAATGAGTAATAGGAGCAACATCATTTGGGAGGGATACCTTTTCACCTTTGCTTCTCCGTCTTTTCTTTTTCTTCTTCACATTATGTGTGGGTTTAACCCTCTTTTTTGAGCTCCTTATTAACGAGATTGGTTGAATAGAAAGCTCCTCCTCGTTACCTGATTCATCATAAGAAATAATAGGAGGATATTGGGAAGTCTCTTCCCTTTCGTTAGTATTCTCTTCATCTTCTATTTGTTTTCTTTTCTTTATGTAATTGGCAATATAAGGATTTTCAATGCAATTCACCGCACAATACATAAAATTTTCTTCTAGATCAATATCGAGGAATTTCTCAAGGTTATATTCTGGAATATGCTTAGTTATACGTTTCATTTCTTCATAACCCAAAAGCAAACTAAGTTCATTATGATGTGCAAGGGAAATCAAATCGTCACAATTTTTGGACACGATACGATCATGAAATAATTTGCATTGGAGATTTAAATGACCACGTTCATTGCAAAGTTCATAAGTATGGCAAAGAAATTTTAAATTTTCAGCACAAACATCTAGCCTCTCTTGCAACCATTTAGTTTCTAAATACTTATGTCTCTTGCAAAATCTATCTTCCCTATTTGGTGTGTACTTGCAAACTCTATGCACTCCACAAAAGTTGACATGCTTATAAGAGACATTTTCATCATGACTAGTGCAATCATCATTAGTACTATGGATATTCAAGGAGTTCATACTAACAACATTGCAATCAGGCTCATCATTCAAACATTTAGTGCCAACCATTTTAAAGACTTCTTCTTCTAGCACTTGAGAACAATTTTACTTTCCATCATTCTCACGAAAGATATTAAAAAGATGAAGCGTATGAGGCAAACTCAATTCCATTTTTTTGTAATTTTCTTTTATAAACTAAACTAGTGATAAAACAAGAAACAAAAAGATTCGATTGCAAGATCTAAAGATATTCCTTCAAGCACTCACCTCCCCGTCAACGGCGCCAGAAAAGAGCTTGATGTCTACTACGCAACATTCCTCTTGTAGACGTTGTTGGGCCTCCAAGTGCAGAGGTTTGTAGGACAGTAGCAAATTTCCCTCAAGTGGATGACCTAAGGTTTATCAATCCGTGGGAGGTGTAGGTTGACGATGGTCTCTCTCAAACAACCCTGCAACCAAATAACTAAGAGTCTCTTGTGTCCCCAACACACCCAATACAATGGTAAATTGTATAGGTGCACTAGTTCGGCGAAGAGATGGTGATACAATTGCAATATAGATGGTAGATATAGGTTTTTGTAATCTGAAAATATAAAAACAGCAAGGTAACTAATGATAAAAGTGAGCGTAAACAGTATTGCAATGCTAGGAAACAAGGCCTAGGGTTCATACTTTCACTAGTGCAAGTTCTCTCAACAATAATAACATAATTGGATCATATAAATATCCCTCAACATGCAACAAAGAGTCACTCCAAAGTCACTAATAGCGGAGAACAAACGAAGAGATTATGGTAGGGTACGAAACCACCTCAAAGTTATTCTTTCGGATCGATCTATTCAAGAGTTCGTACTAGAATAACACCTTAAGACACAAATAAACCAAAACCCTAATGTCACCTAGATACTCCAATGTCACCTCAAGTATCCGTGGGTATGATTATACGATATGCATCACACAATCTCAGATTCATCTATTCAACCAACACAAAGTACTTCAAAGAGTGCCCCAAAGTTTCTACCGGAGAGTCAAGACGAAAACGTGTGCCAACCCCTATGCATAAGTTCACAAGGTCACTGAACCCGCAAGTTGATCACCAAAACATACATCAAGTAGATCACGTGATATCCCATTGTCACCACAGATAAGCACATGCAAGACATACATCAAGTGTTCTCAAATCCTTAAAGACTCAATCCGATAAGATAACTTCAAAGGAAAAACTCAATCCATTACAAGAGAGTAGAGGGGGAGAAACACCATAAGATCCAACTATAGTACCAAAGCTCGCGATACATCAAGATTGTACCACCTTAAGAACACGAGAGAGAGATCAAGCACATAGCTACTGGTACATACCCTCAGCCCCGAGGGTGAACTACTCCCTCCTCGTCATGGAGAGCGCCGGGATGATGAAGATGGCCACCGGTGAGGGATCCCCCCCTCCGGCAGGGTGCCGAAACAGGGTCCCAATTGGTTTTTCGTGGCTACAGAGGCTTGCGGCGGCAGAACTCCTGATCTATTGTGCTCTTCGATGTTTTTAGGGTATATGGACATATATAGGCGAAAGAAGTCGGTCAGGGGAGCCACGAGGGTGGGGGGCGCGCCCAGGGGGTAGGGCGCGCCTCCCTGCCTCGTGGCTTCCTCAAAGCTTCCCTGACGTCTACTCCAAGTCTCCTGGATTGCTTTCATTCCAAAAATAACTCTCCCGAAGGTTTCATTCTGTTTGGACTCCGTTTGATATTCCTTTTCTTTGAAACACTGAAATAGGCAAGAAAACAACATTTTGGGCTGGGCCTCCGGTTAATAGGTTAGTCCCAAAAATAATATAAAAGTGTTTAGTAAAACCCATAAACATCCAAAACAGATAATATAATAGCATGAATACTTCATAAATTATAGATACGTTGGAGACGTATCAAAGGAAAAGCTGTCCACAAGCCGAGCGTGCCGACGGACGCGAGCAGAGCGCGCCAACGGACGTGAGCAGAGCGTGCCGCAGCACCTAACGGCGAGTAGAGCGCGCTACGGCACCTAACGGCGGGATAGACCTTCATTCAAGCCAATCAAAATAAGACTGGAACGGACATGTCTGTATTGAGAAAAGGGATCGCACATGTCTGTATTGACTGGAACGAGAATGCAATAACAAAATAAGAATTAAGGCCATGATGATGCGATCGCAGTGGTGGTTACAGGAGGCAAGAAGAAAGATGCATCCATCAACGTACGACCTCCTCCTCCTCAAGTCAGTGCGCCGGCCGGTCCACCGACTGGCGGCTAAGGAGCGGCGGCTTGCATGGCGAGGTCAAGGTGCTTCTCAACTAAGGCATCCAAGGCTTCCAGCCGGCTCAAGAAGGCCAACATCGTAGCGTCCTCACTGGCCTTGTAGATACCTATGTACACGATTCGCTCGTACACATGGATGTGTAGGTCGACGGTTTCTTGCAAATGGAGGTGATACGTCTCCAACGTATCTATAATTTTTGATTGTTCCATGCTATTATATTATCTGTTTTGGATGTTTAATGGGCTTTAATGTGCTATTTTATATTATCTTTGGGACTAACCTATTAACCGAAGGCCCAGTGCAAATTGTTGTTTTTTTGCCTATTTCAGTGTTTCGCAGAAAAGGAATATCAAACGGAACGAAACCTTCGCGAGGATCTTTCTTGGAACAAATGCAACCCAGGAGACTTGGAGTGGAAGTCTGGAACTCCGCGAGGAGGACACGAGGCAGGAGGGCGCGCCCAGGGGGTAGGTGCGCCCCCACCCTCGTGGGCCCCACAGAGCTCCACCGACCTATTTCTTTCGCCTATATATACTCTTATACCCTGAAAACATCCAAGGGAGCCACGAAACCACTTTTCCACCGCCGCAGCCTTCTGTACCCGTGAGATCCCATCTTGGGGCCTTTTCCGGCGCTCTGCCGGAGGGGGAATCGATAATGGAGGGCTTCTACATCAACACCATAGCCTCTCCGATGATGTGTGAGTAGTTTACCACAGACCTTTGGGTCCATAGTAATTAGCTAGATGGCTTCTTCTCTCTCTTTTGTTCTCAATACAAAGTTCTCCTTGATGTTCTTGGAGATCTATTCGATGTAATACTTTTTGCAGTGTGTTTGTCGAGATCCGATGAATTGTGGGTTTATGATCAAGATTATCTATGAACAATACTTGATTCTTCTCTGAATTCTTATATGCATGATTGATATCTTTGCAAGTCTCTTCGAATTATCAGTTTGGTTTGGCCTACTAGATTGATTTTTCTTGCAATGGGAGAAGTGCTTAGCTTTGGGTTCAATCTTGTGGTGTCCTTTCCCAGTGATAGCAGGGGCAGCAAGGCACGTATTGTATTGTTGCCATCAAGGATAAAAAGATGGGGTTTATATCATATTGCTTGAGTTTATCCCTCTACATCATGTCATCTTGCTTAATGCGTTACTCTGTTCTTATGAACTTAATACTCTAGATGCATGCTGGATAGCGGTTGATGTGTGGAGTAATAGTAGTAGATGCAGAATCATTTCGGTATACTTGACACGGACGTGATGCCTATGTTCATGATCATGCCTAGATATTCTCATAACTATGCGCTTTTCTATCAATTGCTCGGCAGTAATTTGTTCACCCACCGTAATACATGCTATCATGAGAGAAGCCACTAGTGAAACCTATGGCCCCCGGGTCTATTTTACATCATATTAGTTTCCCTCAACTAGCTATTTCTATCGCCGTTTATTTTGCAATCTTTACCTTTCAATCTATACAACAAAAATACCAAAAATATTTATCTTATTATGTTTATCAGATCTCACTTTATCAAGTGGTCGTGAAGGGATTGACAACCCCTTTATCGCGTTGGTTGCAAGGTTCTTGATTGTTTGTGCAGGTACTAGGCGACTTGCGTGTAGTATCCTACTGGATTGATACCTTGGTTCTCAAAAACTAAGGGAAATACTTACGCTACTTTGCTGCATCACCCTTTCCTCTTCAAGGGAAAACCAACGCATGCTCAAGAGGTAGCAAGAAGGATTTCTGGCGCCGTTGCCGGGGAGATTTGCGCCAAGTCAAGTCAAGATTTGATCTCCCGTCAACTAGCCATTTCTGGCGCCGTTGTCGGGGAGATCTACGCTCAAGTCAAGACATACTAAGTACCCATCACAAACTCTTCTCCCTCGCATTACATTATTTGCCATTCGCCTCTTGTTTTCTCTCCCCCACTTCTAAAACGATTTTCGAAAACCTTTGCCTTTCCTTCGCCTTCTTCCCGTATGTCTTTTTGTTTGTGAACCTTCTATTTGCTTGCATCTTTGCTTGCGAAAAATCTATTGATATGGATCCACTTAAAGTGTTCTACTTGGATCATCTTCGATCCTTATGCGCTCGTGCTGAAACCCCAACTAGCCTAGTTGATGGGAAATCTTTAGATGAGCATGCTCATTTTGTGCGTCACTGTTTGTCTGAAAAAGGGAGACTCTTATGGGATCAAATAAACAGATTGTTGTGTTATGCTTGGAATCTTTGTGAAATTTATGATTTTACTTGTTGCTCTAAGAACCCTAAAAAAACACCTCCCCTACCTATGTGAGTTTAATGATAATGAAATCTTATCTTCTTATGCAAAGGGTGTTTATAGTTACTACGATATCGAACAAATTGAAGAATTTGTTGCTTTTAAGGGTGCTTATGAAGTTGCTTCTTTGATTGAAAAGTATGATATTACTCTCTACGAATCTGAAAATTTTGACATACTAAAATATTGCTATGAAAACTATGCTCATAATGTCTATGTCAAAGAATTTATTGAAAGAATGACCGTTGCTTCTGAAGAAAATAATGATATGCATGAATCTATAGATAATTATGATTCCTATGATTTGATTGAAATATCCCTTGATGAACATGATGCTTGCTATTCTTGTGGCCATGATGCCAATATTTATGAAGATGAATTTGCTTGTGGATCCACTTAAAGTGTTCTACTTGGATCATCTTCGATCTATATGTGCTCGTGCTGAAACCCCAACTAGTTTAGTTGAGGGAAAATCTTTAGATGAGCATGCTTATTTTGTGTGTCATCGTTTGTCTGAAAAGGGGAAGCTCTTAGGGTATCAAATAAATAATTTGCTATGCTATGCGTGGAATCTTTGTGAAATTTATGATTTTACTTGTTGCTCTAAGAACCCTAAAAAACACCTTCCCTGCCTATGTGAGTTTAATGATAATGAAATCTTATCTTCTTATGAAAAGGGTGTTTATAGTTACTATGATATCGAACAAATTGATGAATTTGTCGTTTTTAAGGGTGCTCATGAAGTTGCTCCTTTGATTGAAAAGTATGATATTACTCTCTACAAATCTGAAAATTCCGACATACTTAAATATTGCTATGAAAACTATGCTCATAATGCCTATGTTAAGGAATTTATTGAGAGAACGACCGTTGCTTTGGAAGAAAATAATGATATGCATGAATCTATAGATAATTATGATTCCAATGATTTGATTGAAATATCCCTTGATGAACATGATGCTTGCTATTCTTATGGCCATGATGCCAATATTTATAGAGATGAATTTGCTATAGTTCCTTATGTTAAACATGAGATTATTGCTATTGCACCCATACTCGATAGTTCCTTGAATAAAAAGCATGATTGCAATGATTTTACTATAAATACTCTTGGTATCAATTGTGCTAATAATATGCAAAACCCTAAGCTTGGGGATGCTAGTTTTGCTATGTCTATTACTTGTTGCAATGATCATGATTGGGGTGATTCTTATTATGATCTTGAAAATTTATTTAAGCCCCATGATGAATATGAGATTGATAATAGTGTTTGCAATAATATTGAAAGTGGATTTGGAGAGGTCATGACTTTAGATCCCACATATTTGGAGAATGTTCAATCTTATGGTATTTTTGATAAAAGTGGGTTTGGAGAGGTCATGACTTTAGTTAATGATAATCCCACTATTTTGGAAGAGTGTCAACTTCGCATGCATTTGGATCGTGTTGAGAATATGTTATGTGATAGCTATTTTGTTTAATTTGCCTACGATCCTACATGTAATTATAATGAGAGAGGAAAATATGGTTGTAGAAATTTTTATCTTACTAAGTTACCTCTCGTCATGTTGAGATTGCTATCGTCTCTTTCTTCTTCCTTGTATATGCTAATTTTTGCTTGCTATGATAATTTGTTTGCTTATAAAATGCCTATGCATAGGAAGTATGTTAGACTTAGATGTGTTTATCACGTGTTCTATGATGATCTCTTTGTGCTTTAATTCTTTTCTTTGATGTGAGCATCGTTAAAATTATCAATGCCTAGCTAGGGGCGTTAAACAATAGCGCTTGTTGGGAGGCAACCCAATTTTATTTTTGTTTATTGCCTTTTGTTCCTGTTTAGTAATAAATAATTAATCTAGCCTCTGTTTAGATGTGGTTTTATGTTTTAATTAGTGTTTGTGCCAAGTAAAACCTATAGGATCTTCTTGGATGATAATTATTTGATCTTGCTGAAAAAGACAGAAACTTTATGCTCACGAAAACAATTCTTAAAAATCACCAGAGAATGAGAAAATACTGATTCAAATTTCAGTAGATCAATAAACAAATTATCTAGGTCGTCCTATTTTGCAGAATTTTTGTAATTACAGAAGTATGTGTTTGATACAGATTACTACAGACTGCTCTGTTTTTGACAGATTCTGTTTTTCGTGTGTTGTTTGCTTATTTTGATGAATCTATGGCTAGTATCGGGGGGTATGAACCATACAGAAGTTGGAATACAGTAGGTTTAACACCAATATAAATAAGGAATGATTTCATTACAGTACCTTAATGTGGTGGTTTGTTTTCTTATACTAACGGAGCTCATGAGATTTTCTGTCGAGTTATGTGTTATGAAGTTTTCAAGTTTTTGGGTGAAGATTTGATGGATTTTGGAATAAGGAGTGGCAAGAACCTAAGCTTGAGGATGCCCAAGGCACCCCAAGGTAAAATTCAAGGACAACCAAAAGCCTAAGCTTGGGGATGCCCCGGAAGGCATCCCCTCTTTCGTCTTCGTCTATCGGTAACTTTACTTGGGGCTATATTTTTATTCACCACATGATATGTGTTTTGCTTGGAGCGTCTTGTATGATTTGAGTCTTTTCTTTTTAGTTTACCACAATCATCCTTGCTGTACACACCTTTTGGAGAGACACACATGAATCGGAATTTATTAGAATGCTCTATGTGCTTCACTTATATCTTTTGAGCTAGATAATTTTGCTCTAGTGCTTCACTTATACCTTTTTAGAGCACGGTGGTGGTTTTATTTTATAGAAATTATTGATATATCATGCTTCACTTATATTATTTTGAGAGTCTTTTAGAACAGCATGGTAATTTGCTTTGGTTATAAAATTAATCCTAATATGATGAGCATCCAAAATGGGTATAATAAAAACTATCATATAAAGTGCATTGAATACTATGAGAAGTTTGATTCCTTATGATTGTTTTGAGATATGAAGATGGTGATATTAGAGTCATGCTAGTTGAGTAGTTGTGAATTTGAGAGATACTTGTGTTAAAGTTTGTGATTCCCGTAGCATGCACGTTTGGTGAACCGTTATGTGATGAAGTCGGAGCATGATATATTTATTGATTGTCTTCCTTATGAGTGGCGGTCGGGGACGAGCGATGGTCTTTTCCTACCAATCTATCCCCCTAGGAGCATGCGCGTAGTACTTCGTTTCAATAACTAATAGATTTTTGCAATAAGTATGTGAGTTCTTTATAACTAATGTTGAGTCCATGGATTATACGCACTCTCACCCTTCCACCATTGCTAGCCTCTCTAATACCACGCACCTTTCGCCGATATCATACACCCACCATATACCTTCCTCAAAACAGCCACCATACCTACCTATCATGGCATTTCCATAGCCATTCCGAGATATACTGCCATGCAACTTTCCACCGTTCCGTTTATTATGACACGCTCCATCATTGTCATAGTGCTTAGCATGATCATGTAGTTGACATTGTATTTGTGGCAAGGCCACCGTTCATCATCCATGCATGTCACTCTTGATTCATTGCATATCCCAGTACACCGCCAGAGGCATTCACATAGTCATATTTGTTATAAGTATCGAGTTGTAATTCTTGAGTTGTAAGTAAATAAAAGTGTGATGATCTTCATTATTAGAGCATTGTCCCATGTGAGGAAAGGATGATGGAGACTATGATTCCCCCATAAGTTGGGATGAGACTCCGGACGAAAATAATAATAATAAAAGAGGCTAAAGAAGCCCAAATAAAAAAAGAGGCCAAAGAAGCCCACCAAAAAAATGAGAGAAAGAGAGAGAAAGGACAATGTTACTATCCTTTTTCCACACTTGTGCTTCAAAGTAGCACCGTGATCTTCATGATAGAGAGTCTCCTATGTTGTCACTTTTATATACTAGTGGGAATTTTACATTATAGAACTTGGCTTGTATATTCCAATGATGGGCTTCCTCAAAATGCCCTAGGTCTTCGTGAGCAAGCGAGTTGGATGCACACCCACTTAGTTTCTTTTGTTGAGCTTTCATACACTTATAGCTCTAGTGCATCCGTTGCATGGCAATCCCTACTTACTCACATTGATATCTATTGATGGGCATCTCCATAGCCCGTTGATACGCCTAGTTGATGTGAGACTATCTTCTCCTTTTTGTCTTCTCCACAACCACCATTCTATTCCACATATAGTGCTATGTCCATGGATCACGCTCATGTATTGCGTGAAAGTTGAAAAAGTTTTAGAACATCAAAAGTATGAAACAATTGCTTGGCTTGTCATCGGGGTTGTGCATGATTTAAATATTTTGTGTGATGAAGATAGAGCATAGCCATACTATATGATTTTATAGGGATAACTTTCTTTGGCCATGTTATTTTGAGAAGACATGATTGCTTTATTAGTATGCATGAAGTATTATTATTTTTATGTCAATATTAAACTTTTATTTTGAATCTTATGGATCTGAACATTCATACCACAATAAAGAAAATTACATTGAAAATTATGCTAGGCAGCATTCCACATCAGGAGGCGCCTCGCGGCGAGCGCGACCTCCAGGTGGACATTCTTCGTGGCATCGACGGGCAGTCGCAGGGCCACCAGTGCTTGAAAGAGGTTCCGACCATGGAGGCCGATTAGGGTGGCAGGCAATGAGGAGCCCGGGCGCGCGGGCTAGAGGAGTACGGCGATGTCGTCCGTGACCTTCTTGACGACGGTGAACCTGTTGGTGGTGCGAACGATCATCTGGTCCAACTGAGAGTCCTAGCTGGCGTCGACGGCGGCCATCCACCAGCCGGTCACCAACACCGTATGGAGACGATCCACGATGCCATGCCGCAGGCCGGCGTCGTGGACCATCTGGCACACCCGCTGGCTGCTTGCGCGCATCGCTGCCATGGGTCTGGAGTGGGCACTTTTGCGCTTATTAGTGTAGGTGCTTAGGCAAATGCTTAGGTGCGTACGATGTGGTAGATGCATTGGAATGGAGGGGCGCCTTTATATGAGTGCAAACTGTGTTGCATTCACATTGTGCTGCCTCTTTTCCCGGTCCTCCCATTACTTCCCTCATGCATTCACACGATGCTAATTGAAGGAGGATGCATCATTGGCCATTCAACATTTCGGGAACCGCTACCCTCTCCCTCGCCTGCATTAAAGCCGTATCGGGAACTGCACCGCCCGCTGTCAAATCAAATAGTACTGCGCCGCCCACTGCACGCCTGGCTGAACATGCCTCCTCACCTCCATCTATGCTTAATTACTGAATTTTAGTTGCAAAAATTAGAAACTGCTAGTGATTTTTAGCTTCATATTTTGACAGATGTTACTAGATCAACAAATGTCAATCTTTTTGTATTGGCAAATGGAAACATACCCAATATGACAGATGCAAATCGCACCAATTTGTTTGTAAGTGGTTCACACGGGTCATCCAAAAGAACCGTTTGTGTTCAAGAGATGCACAAATCCTGCTCTCACTTTGCATACGGGTGTTCTATCTGAAACCATCATGCTTGTTGTGAGAAGCTTTGGTTTGTGAGAAGCATATACCCTAACCTGCCCCAAATGGGACAAAAAATTTACCACGGCATGTTGATGCCGCCCCATGATAGCATGCCAAGTTTCATGAATTTTAGACGAGTTTTGGATTTACTAGAATTTAAAAACCAGGTATCTCAATGTTTGCGGCCGAGTGGCGGTGGCAGGGTGTTTGACATTCATTCCCATTTATTGCATCGGACCTAAGCATGCACCCAAGGACAAAGATTTATTTTTCAACCAATTTATATGCACCGGAGCATGTGCATGTAGTTCAAATTTGAATTATGCACATAAATGCATTGAAAACTCACTTAATGCATAAAAATGTCCAAACGAACCCCAAAAAATAACACAGCACTCCTGTTGTTCTATGTTGACATGAGAAAAAAAATTGAAAGCAATAAGAGGCAATGGATATCGTTTGCCCCCAAAGTTGGGGCATTCCCTACCGAAACCATCATGCTTGTTGTGAGAAGCTCTGATTTGTGAGAAGCATATACCCAAACCTGCCTCAAATGGGACAAACACTTTACCACGCCATGTTGATGCCGCTCCATGATAGCATGCCAAGTTTCATGAATTTCAGACGAGTTTTGGATTTACTAGAATTTAAAAACCAGGTATCTCAATGTTTGCGGCCGAGTGACGGTGGCAGGGTGTTTGACATTCATTCCCATTTCTTGCATGGGACCTAAGCATGCACCCAAGGACAAAGATTTGATTTTTCAACCAATTTATATGCACTGGAGCATGGGCATGTAGTTTAAATTTGAATTATGCACATAAATGCATTGAAAACTCACTTAATGCATAAAAATGTCCAAACGAACCCCGGAAAATCACAAAAAATAACACAACACTCCTGTTGTTCTATGTTCACATGAGAAAAAATTTGAAAGCAATAAGAGGCAATGGATATCATTTCGCCCCCATAGTTGGGGCATTCCCTACTGAAACCATCATGCTTGTTGTGAGAAGCTCTGGTTTGTGAGAAGCATATACCTAAACCCGCCCCAAATGGGACAAAAACTTTACCATGCCATGTTGATGCCGCTCCATGATAGCATGCCAAGTTTCATGAATTTCAGACGAGTTTTGGATTTACTAGAATTTAAAAACCAAATATCTCAATGTTTGCGGCCGAGTGACGACGGCAGGGTGTTTGACATTCATTCCCATTTCTTGCATGGGACCTAAGCATGCACCCAAGGACAAATATTTGATTTTTCAACCCATTTATATGCACTGGAGCATGTGCATGTAGTTCAAATTTGAATTATGCACATAAATGCATTGAAAACTCACTTAATGCATAAAAATGTCCAAACGAACCCCGAAAAATCACAAAAAATAACACAACACTCCTGTTGTTCTATGTTGACACGAGAAAAAAATTTGAAAGCAATAAGAGGCAATGGATATCGTTTCGCCGCCATAGTTGGGGCATTCCCTACCGAAACCATCATGCTTGTTGTGAGATGCTCTGGTTTGTGAGAAGCATATACCCAAACCTGCCCCAAATGGGACAAAAACTTTACCACACCATGTTGATGCCGCTCCATGATAGCATGCCAAGTTTCATGAATTTCAGACGAGTTTTGGATTTACTAGAATTTAAAAGCCAGGCATCTCAATATTTTGCCGGTAATCAACGGTGCCCTGGTGTTTGAAATTCATTCCCATTTCTTGCATGGGACCTAAGCATGCACCCAAGGACAAAGATTTGATTTTTCAACCAATTTATATGCGCTGGAGCATGTGCATGTAGTTCAAATTTGAATTATGCACATAAATGCATTGAAAACTCACGTAATGCATAAAAATGTCCAAACGAACCCTGAATAATTCCAATTCTTTTATGATCACTGCAGATAAAAGGTCTAGCAATTCAAACACCGTCCATGGCCGCTGTGACCCCATTATATAATTCAAATCAAGATGAAAAATCAAGTAGATCCCACACAGTTTTTTTTAGAACAACATCCCACACAGTTTATTATAACCAACCGTGTGAGATGGAGCACAAAATATCTTGGAGCACCGTCGGAGTATAGAACGCATACGGCTTACGCGAGAAGGTGCGACGGCTATAGTCCACAACCCGCTCTGAATATGGGACCGTATCTGATGACACTTTGCGCGCCAGTTTTTTGGCTGAAGCGATCCCAAATTTTTGGCTGCCGCGAAAATATCTACCTCCCCGCCCCCTCCCCTTGCCAAAAGCCACATTTCCCCTGTTTCCGCCTTCCTTTCCAAGTTGAAACCTTCACTCCTTGCTTGCAGCGTCGCCGCCTCCTCGCCGGTGACCCTCCTTCTGATGGGGAACGTAGCAGAAATTCAAAATTTTCTACGCATCACCAAGATCAACCTATGGAGTAATCTAGCACCGAGGGGAAGGGGAGTGCATCTACATACCATTGTAGATCGTGATGCGGAAGCGTTGCAAGAACGCGGATGAAGGAGTCGTACTCGTAGCGATTCAGATCGCGGTTGATTCCGATCTAAGCGCCGAACCATGGCGCCTCCGCGTTCAACACACGTGCAGCCCGGTGACGTCTCCCACGCCTTGATCCAGCAAGGAGAGAGGGAGAGGTTGGGGAAGACTCCGTCCAGCAGCAGCACAACGGCATGGTGGTGATGGAGGAGCGTGGCACTCCAGCAGGGCTTCGCCAAGCACTGCGAGAGACGAGGAGGGAGAGGGGTAGGGCTGCGCCAAAGAGAGAGGATGACTCATATCCATGGCAGCCCCAAAACCCCCACTATATATAGGGGAGGGGGAGGGGCTGTGCCCCCATCTAGGGTTCCCCCCCAAGGGCTGCGGCCAGGCCTAGATGCATCTAGGGGGGCGGCCAGAGGGGGGAGAGAGGGGGGCGCACCACTAGGTGGGCCTTAGGCCCATCTGAGCCTAGGGTTTCCCCCTTTCCCCCTTCCCCGCGCCTTGGGCCTTGGTGAGGGGGCGCACCAGCTCACCTGGGGCTGGTCCCCTCCCACACTTGGCCCACGCAGCCCTCTGGGGCCGGTGGCCCCACCTGGTGGACCCCCGGGACCCTCTCGGTGGTCCCGGTACGTTACCGATAGCACCCGAAACATTTCCGGTGACCAAAATAGGACTTCCCATATATAAATCTTTACCTCCGGACCATTCCAGAACTCCTCGTGACGTCCGGGATCTCATCCGGGACTCCGAACAACATTCGGTAACGACGTATATCTATTCCCTATAACCCTAGCATCATCGAACCTTAAGTGTGTAGACCCTACGAGTTCGGGAACCATGCAGACATGACCGAGACGTTCTCTGGTCAATAACCAACAGCGGGATCTGGATACCCATGTGGGCTCCCACATGTTCCACGATGATCTCATTGGATGAACCACGATGTCAAGGATTCAATCAATCCCGTATACAATTCCCTTTGTCTATCGGTATGTTACTTGCCCGAGATTCGATCGTCGGTATCCCGATACCTTGTTCAATCTCGTTACCGGCAAGTCTCTTTACTCGTTCCGTAACACATCATCCTGTGATCAACTCCTTGGTCACATTGTGCACATTATGATGATGTACTACCGAGTGGGCCCAGAGATACTTCTCCGTTTACACGGAGTGACAAATCCCAGTCTCGATTCGTGCCTACCCAACAGACACTTTTCGGAGATACCTGTAGTGCACCTTTATAGCCACGCAGTTACGTTGTGACGTTTGGTACACCCAAAGCATTCCTACGGTATCCGGGAGTTGCACAATCTCATGGTCTAAGGAAATGATACTTGACATTAGAAAAGCTCTTAGCAAACGAACTACACGATCTTGTGCTAGGCTTAGGATTGGGTCTTGTCCATCACATCATTCTCCTAATGATGTGATCCCGTTATCAACGACATCCAATGTCCATGGTCAGGAAACCGTAACCATCTATTGATCAACGAGCTAGTCAACTAGAGGCTTACTAGGGACATGGTGTTGTCTATGTATCCACACATGTATCTGAGTTTCCTATCAATACAATTTTAGCATGGATAATAAACGATTATCATGAACAAGGAAATATAATAATAACCAATTTATTATTGCCTCTAGGGCATATTTCTAACACCTTCACGCTGCTCGGCCTCGCCTATCCAGGCAGGTAATCCACACCTGACCCCCATCCTCCTCCACCTTCCACATCCCACATGCCCCGACCGCCGGCGCAAGCGCGACACCTTCCACCCAAATCACCGACCCCTCCACCAAATAAGCGCCGGCCTAAGCCATGGTGCACGCAGTATAGCCAGGACCTCAAGGAGCATTTGGCAGCGGAGAAGCAAATCACGGCCGCATGCGTGGATGAGGTCGTGATGGCTGCCATTCGTGCCGAACCCCAGATCTTAGAGGAGCACCTCGCCGTCGAGGCCACCGTTGACGCCTCGCGCACCGACACCGTGACGCGGTTGGCTACTTTAAACGACAGTTCATGGCATTTTCTCGAGGCCACCGTCGGTGCCTTTGACGAAGACTACGTGGTGTTTTCTCAGCGTGCACGTGCTTACCTCATCTCGAGGGTCAGCAGGTTGGTGCCTGGAGCGGCTCAGGCAACTCACCACTACAACGAGGGCACCCACGATGCGGAGGCCTTGCCCTCTTCCATGTCCAAGGAGCCAATCGTCATCGATATCTCCAACAATGAGGAGTAGCTTGTCTTATTAGCTCACTATAAGGACCCATGTTCAGTTTGCTAGCTACTGCCTTTCCTTAACAAATTCTAGTGAATTGTGCTATCTACTTTTACTATGCAATCTTCTGCTATAGTGCATATGTTCTATATGTCATGCAATGTGGTGTTCAATTAACTACTTGGTTCAATTATGCAAATGTGATGTTCAATTCTTCAGGGTGCAATATTTCCAAGTTGTTAAGCATGCTTGGTTTGGTTAACTGTCTGATCTTCTATTAGGAGTATGTTATATTGTTCAATTGGTGTTTAGTTAACTGCTTGGTTCATTTGTTGTGGCTTGGTTCACTTGTTGTGGTGTTTAGTTAACTGCTTGGTTCAATTCTGCAATGCGATGTTCAATTGTTGTAGCTGCATTCTGTTATTGTATACCATGTGAGGAATAAATCAAATTTGGCTGTACTAAATACATGAGAAACAAATACAATTGCTATATTTCCAAGTTGTTAAGCATGCTTGGTTTGGTTAACTGTCTGATCTTCTATTAGGAGTATGTTATATTGTGCAATGTGGTGCTCAGTTAACGTTTGGTTCATTTGTTGTGGTGTTTAGTGAACTGCTTGGTTCAATTCTGCAATGCGATGTTCAATTGATGTGGCTGCATTCTGTTATTGTATACCATGTGAGGAATAAATCGAATTTGGCTGTACTAAATACATGAGAAACAAATACAATTGCTATATTTCCAAGTTGTTAAGCATGCTTGGTTTGGTTAACTGTCTGATCTTCTATTAGGAGTATGTTATATTGTGCAATGTGGTGCTCAGTTAACGTTTGGTTCATTTGTTGTGGTGTTTATTTAACTGCTTGGTTCAATTCTGTAATGCAATGTTCAATTGCTGTGGCTGCATTCTGTTATTGTATACCATGTGAGGAATAAATCAAATTTGGCTGCACTTAATACATGAGAAACATATACAAGTGCTATATTTCCTAGTTCTTAATCATGCTTGGTTTGGATAAATGGGTTTTCCATGTGGCTTGAATTAATCTGATGAATCTGCAATGTGCTTATTTTTCATCAACATATTTTACTGATAGCATGCGAACCCTTACTTAACCTGATGACTAACTACCTTATATGTGTTGCAGGGAAACAATGGGAAGCACTGAGGTTTACAAGATGGTACTAACTATTATACCTTGCATATTTTTTATTCCTTTGCCCCGTTTCCAATATAGAGAAGATATTTATGCACATCCTTGCTTTCAGGGTTCACTGATGATTACCTCTCAAACCACCTCTGTGGTCAGGAGGCGAGGAAAGTTTTCATACAACACCCACGGTTCAATATTGAAGTGTTCCTGAAGAGGTCGAAGGATGGACGGTCAATCATCCATAGGCACTGGCCTAAAGTTGCAAAGACCTTCAACATGAATGAAGGCTCAATATTCGCCTTCTGCTTCAGCAGTTTTCCAGATGAGATGCATCTCTCTATGTACCGTCTATGATGCTAATTTCGAAAGGTTCTAGATGTTGCATGTGAAACTTGCTGCTGGTGCAGTTGTGTAATGGGGTGGCTGAGTGCTGAAGCTATACCATGTTGTACGACGATGTATTTCAATTATGAAATCCTGCTTCCTTAATATGGAAATTGAATATATTATGTGCTTAATATGAATGTGAAAGGGCTAGTTATCGACTAGAGGGGGGTGAATAGGCGATTTTTATGAACGTCTTCAAAACACGAGAGTGTCGAAGACAAACAATAGAAATGAACCTATTGATATGCAGCGGAAGGTAGACTACACTAAGCAAGCCATAGTCAAGTATGCAATGAAGTGAAAGCACGAAGACTAATAGCAGCTAGGTAGTAAAGATCAGGATGGAAGATAGTATGAAGCCAAACAATGATAGTAGTCACACAGTGAAGTCAAACAAGTAGTGCAAGCAGGCAATGACTTCACGAAGACAAACTGTAAGTAAAGAGAGGGAGAGGATAGAACCAGTCACTTGGTGAGGACACATGATTTGTTTGACCAGTTCCAGTTGCTGTGACAACTGTACGTCTGGTTAGGGAGGCTGAGATTCAACTCAGAAGACCACGTCTTCACCTTATTCCCCTTGAGCTAAGGACACCCAGTCCTCGCCCAATCACTCTGGTAAGTCTTCAAGGTAGACTTCCAAACCTTCACAGACTTCGTTCACCGGCGATCCACAATGACTCTTGGATGCTCTGAATGCGACGCCTAACCGGCTGCAGGATTCACAGTCCTCAAGTGTAACAAGTCTTCAGGTCACGCGGACAGAAAGACTTCAGTGATGCCTAACACTCTTTGGCTCTGGGTGTTTGGGCTTTGTCCTCGCAAGTATTTCTCTCTCTCAAAAGCTTCGGAGGTGGGTTGCTCTCAAACGACAAAAGCCGTGCACTAACTCTGAGCAGCCACCAATTTATGGTGTAGGGGGTGGGCTATTTATAGCCACTAGGCAACCCGACCTGATTTGTCCGAAATGACCCTGGGTCACTCAGGAACTGACATGTGTTCCAACGGTAAGATTTCAAACACACGCGGCAGCTTGACTTGGGCTACAAGTAAAGCTGACTCATCCAACTCTGGATAAGATTTGCTCTCATTGTCTTCGCTCGAAGACATAGGATTTGGTTGAGCATCACTTCAGTCATTCTGACTTTGTTCACTGGGACCCCACTTAACAGTATGGTGGTTCCTACGACTCAACAAAGAAGAAAAGGAAACAACGAAACAACTATGTCTTCGCGCTCCATAGTCTTCACGCGATGTTTTCTCTTGTCATAGTCTTCATTGTGAATATCTTCACATACCACCATTGTCTTCAATGTCTTCATACATTTTTAGGGGTCATCTCCGGTGTTGGGAATCGTAGCATAATTTTAAAATTTTCCTACGCTCACCAAGATGCATCTATGGAGTCTACTAGCAACGAGGGGAAAGGAGTGCATCTACATACCCTTGTAGATCGCGAGCGGAAGCGTTCCAATGAACGTGGATGACGGAGTCGTACTCGCCGTGATCCAAAACACCGATGACCGAGTGCCGAACAGACGGCACCTCCGCGTTCAACACACGTATGGTGCAGCGACGTCTCCTCCTTCTTGATCCAGCAAGGGGGAAGGAGAGGTTGATGGAGATCCAGCAGCACGACGGCGTGGTGGTGGATGTAGCGGGTCTCCGGCAGGGCTTCGCCGAGCTTCTGCGAGAGAGAGAGAGGTGTTGCAGGGGAGGAGGGAGGCGCCCAAGGCTGTAGGTTGCTGCCCTCCCTCCCCCCCTTTATATAGGCCCCCTGGGAGGGGGGGCGGCGGCCAAAGCCCATCTAGGGCAAGGGGCGGCGGCCAGGGGGGTGCCTTGCCCCCCAAGGCAAGTGGGAAACCCCCCCACCCTAGGGTTTGCAACCCTAGGCGCAGGGGAAAAGGCCCATGGGGGGCGCCCAGCCCACTAGGGGCTGGCTCCCTTCCCACTTCAGCCCACGGGGCCCTCCGGGATAGGTGGCCCCACCCGGTGGACCCCCGGGACCCTTCCGGTGGTCCCGGTACAATACCGGTAACCCCCGAAACTTTCCCGGTGGCCGAAACTTGACTTCCTATATATAATTCTTCACCTCCGGACCATTCCGGAACCTCTCGTGACGTCCGGGATCTCATCCGGGACTCCGAACAACTTTCGGGTTTCCGCATACACATATCTCTACAACCCTAGCGTCACCGAACCTTAAGTGTGTAGACCCTACGGGTTCGGGAGACATGCAGACATGACCGAGACGCCTCTCCGGTCAATAACCAACAGCGGGATCTGGATACCCATGTTGGCTCCCACATGTTCCACGATGATCTCATCGGATGAACCACAGTGTCGAGGATTCAATCAATCCCATATGCAATTCCCTTTGTCAATCGGTATGTTACTTGCCCGAGATTCGATCGTCGGTATCCCAATACCTTGTTCAATCTCGTTACCGGCAAGTCTCTTTACTCGTACCTCAATGCATGATCCCGTTACTAACGCCTTAGTCACATTGAGCTCATTATGATGATGCATTACCGAGTGGGCCCAGAGATACCTCTCCGTCACACGGAGTGACAAATCCCAGTCTCGATCCGTGCCAACCTAACAGACACTTTCGGAGATACCCGTAGTGCACCTTTATAGTCACCCAGTTACGTTGTGACGTTTGGCACACCCAAAGCACTCCTACGGTATCCGGGAGTTGCACGATCTCATGGTCTAAGGAAAAGATACTTGACATTGGAAAAGCTCTAGCAAACGAAACTACACGATCTTTTATGCTATGCTTAGGATTGGGTCTAGTCCATCACATCATTCTCCTAATGATGTGATCCCGTTATCAATGACATCCAATGTCCATAGTCAGGAAACCATGACTATCTGTTGATCAACGAGCTAGTCAACTAGAGGCTTACTAGGGACACGTCGTGGTCTATGTATTCACACATGTATTACGATTTCCGGATAATACAATTATAGCATGAACAATAGACAATTACCATGAACAAAGAAATATAATAATAACCATTTATTATTGCCTCTAGGGCATATTTCCAACATCCGGCAGGTAAACCGAATCAATGAGGGACTACTACCTGTGTTATCCTGCAATTCTCACAAACACATTAGTCCCTCAACCAGGTTTGTCGTCAATACTCCAAAACCAACTAGGGGTGGCACTAGATGCACTTACAATCTCCCCCTTTTTGGTGATTGATGACAAACTGGTTGAAGTTTTCAACGGGAATAAAAGTATGTGAAATTGTAAAGGATTTAGGTATTGTCTTCATAAGTAGCAAAAGGCTCCCCCTGAAGATGTGCATATAAGTAATTTGCTTTTGGAATGCAAATGCACATGGCATGTTGTACTTGTGGAGATCCTCTTCAACTTATGAAGACAATTCATCATGCATGATTTGACATAACAAAGATAATGACATGCATAATGAAAAATGGACGTCTGCAATATGACTTCTTGCGGGATTTATCATCGCACATGCGGAATTTATCATCGCATCACAGAATAGCAAACAAGTAGCAGACGACCATCAAGTTTAAGTGTTACAACTCAAAGAACCAAATGTATCAAAAGCGAGAGTTGTAAACACTAGGCAAAATATAACGCAACCGCCTATATGGACCCGCTTGAAGACTATCAACTCATATGCTTCTCCCCCTTTTGTCAGTAAGGACCAAAAAGGTTTGAAGACATAGAGCCTCTACTCGTTCCCAGAAGGAGTAGGAGAAGCTGCAGGGTCGGTGTTGGGGTTTGGCGGTGCAGAAGTACTTGGTGCAGTGTCGATACGCGCTGAAGTTGGAGGTGGTGAAGTAGCATCATCTTGATCATATATCACTCTGGCATTCACCATTGCAGCTGAGGAGGAATAGTCAGAGTCTTCAAGAGAGGGAGTTCGACGCAAGACAACATTCCTTGGAGGAGTGGAGTCAAACTTGAATCATTCAGTGAAGCCATCGTCTTGAAGATCTGCGTCAGCACTAAGCAATGTCAAACTCTTCCATGACCTCCGACAGGTTTCATGTGTAACAAAGGCATTCTTGGTGGCAGGATTGCGAATGCGATTGACGTCCACCAAGAGGCTTTGCATCTGCCGCTTCAGCCAGTAGTGATGCTTATCTTGTTTCTGATGCAGTGCGATGAGAAGCTCTCGGTCATTGAGAACACGAGATCGCTTCTGAGGCCTTTGAGCAATAGTGCTTTCAGTGGCTTCAGTTTGAGCACGGTGAGGTAAGTGTGTATTGCCAGCCAAAGGATAAACACGAGTGACTGCCTAGACTCCTTCAATGGGTTGCGTGAAGCTTTGGTGATCAGCATTGTGGAGACAAACAGGCTCCTTGGCAGGCTCTGGGTATATGGCTTCAACTGACATATCAACCTCTGGCAGAAAGATCAGATGGTTGCGAGCAGAGGGCTGATAGTTGACAGCTGAATGTAGTTTGATGAGGCGCATAACCCATGGAGCGTAGAACTTCAGTCCAAAGAGATCAGAGCCTGATGCAGCCAACTGCCTGATAAAGAAGTCTTGAGCATTGAAGTTGATGCCGTTGAAGATATAAAAGACCAAAAGTCTTCATTGCTCCTTCAAGTTTTGCTGCTGAAGAATGTCCTTTGACAGGCCATAGAGTTCGCCTGATGATAGGATAAATAGTGCGGGGCAGATACTCTAGGTCTTCGACAAAGAACTCCTTTGGGTAATCAGCATCATGTGGCAAAGGCTTCATCATGCTCAGCATTTGGCTCATGTTGGGCTCTGGCTTCTGAAAGATGCTCTCCAAAGCATTGCGGTGAAGCTGACAACCAGGTTCATATAGTTCACCTGGAGTGGGCAGACCAGTGAGCTCAATAATGTCAAAAGCTTTAGCTTCATGGTGTACGTTGCCTGTCATCCACTCAAGGACCCATGTCTTCGGATCCCTGTTGTAGCCACGAATGTGGAGGGTGGCATAGAATTGCAGCAGAAGCTCTTCATTCCAATGCTCCTTATCAGTCACAAAATTCAGCAATCCAGCGTCACGAAAGCAGTCAAGGGCTTCTTCAAGGCATGGCAATCCAGCAATGGCTTCACAGTCAAGACACATATGAGGGAAGATGCGCCCTTGGTCATAAAGAACACAAGAATAATAACTGCACTGCTGATTGTTGGAAATATGCCCTAGAGGCAATAATAAATGGTTATTATTGTATTTCCTTGTTCATGATAATTGTCTATTGTTCATGCTATAATTGTATTAACTGGAAACCGTCATACATGTGTGAATACATAGACCACAACATGTCCCTAGTAAGCCTCTAGTTGACTAGCTCGTTGATCAATAGATGGCTATGGTTTCCTGACCATGGACATTGGATGTCATTGATAACGAGATCACATCATTAGGAGAATGATGTGATGGACAAGACCCAATCCTAAGCATAGCACAAGATCGTGTAGTTCATTTGCTAAGAGCTTTTCTAATGTCAAGTATCATTTCCTTAGACCATGAGATTGTGCAACTCTCGGATACCGTAGGAATGCTTTGGGTGTACCAAACGTCACAACGTAACTGGGTGGCTATAAAGGTGCACTACAGGTATCTCCGAAAGTGTCTGTTGGGTTGGCACGAATCGAGACTGGGATTTGTCACTCCGTATGACGGAGAGGTATCTCTGGGCCCACTCGGTAATGCATCATCATAATGAGCTCAATGTGACTAATGAGTTAGCCACGGGATCATGCGTTACGGAACGAGTAAAGAGACTTGCCGATAACGAGATTGAACGAGGTATTGGGATACCGACGATCGAATCTCGGGCAAGTAACATACCGATAGACAAAGGGAATTGTATACGGGATTGATTGAATCCCCGACATCGTGGTTCATCCGATGAGATCATCATGGAACATGTGGGAGCCAATATGGGTATCCAGATCCCGCTATTGGTTATTGGCCGAAGAGGTGTCTCGGTCATGTCTGCATGGTTCCCGAACTCGTAGGGTCTACACACTTAAGGTTCGGTGACGCTAGAGTTGTTATGGGAAATAGTATGTGGTTACCGAAGGTTGTTCGAAGTCCTGGATGAGATCCTGGACGTGACGAGGAACTCCGGAGTGGTCCGGAGGTGAAGATCGATATATTGGACGAAGGGTATTGGAGTCCGGAATTGTTCTGGGAGTACCGGGTGACGACCAGCGTGACCGAAAGGTGTTTCGGAGGCCCCGGCAAGCGTTGGGGGGCCTTATGGGCCAAGGGGAGGGGCACACCAGCCCACTAAGGGGCTGTGCGCCCCTCCCAACCCCTCTCACCTAACGTGGAGAGGTGGAGGCGCCTCCCCTAGGGCAGCCACCCCTCCCGGCTTGGGGGCAAGTTTCCCAGGGGTGGGGGCGCCCAAACCCATCTAGGGTTTCCCCTGTGGCCGCCGCCCCTCCCCTAGGGAACCCTAGGGCGCCTCCTCCAACCCCCTTCCCCCTATATATAGTGAGGGAGAGAGAGGGCAGCCGCACCCCTTGCCTGGCGCAGCCCTCTCCTCCTCCAACTCCGCCTCCTCCTCCGTAGTGCTTAGCAAAGCTCTGCCGGAGAACCACGAGCTCCATTGCCACCATGCCGTCGTGCTGCTGGATTTCTCCCTCAACTTCTCCTCTCCCCTTGCTGGATCAAGAAGGAGGAGACGTCCTCGGGCTGTACGTGTGTTGAACGCGGAGGCGCCGTCTGTTCGGCGCTAGATCGGATCTTCCGCGATTTGAATCGCCGCGAGTACGACTCCATCAACCGCGTTCTTGTAACGCTTCCGCTTAGCGATCTTCAATGGTATGAAGATGCACTCCCTCTCTCTTGTTGCTAGCATCTCCTAGATTGATCTTGGTGACACATAGGAAAATTTTGAATTATTTCTACGTTCCCCAACAGTGGTATCAGAGCCAGGTTTATGCGTAGATTCTATGCACGAGTAGAACACAAAGTAGTTGTGGGCGATGATTTGTTCAATTTGCTTGTCGTTACTAGTCTTATCTTGATTCGGCGGCATTGTGGGATGAAGCGGCCCGGACCGACCTTACACGTACACTTACGTGAGACAGGTTCCACCGACTGACATGCACTTGAT
Organism: Triticum aestivum; assembly: GCF_018294505.1. NCBI lineage: Eukaryota > Viridiplantae > Streptophyta > Magnoliopsida > Poales > Poaceae > Triticum > Triticum aestivum. The sequence goes on along the minus strand of NC_057802.1, from coordinate 122,121,900 downwards.
GCATAAGGTGGCTAGCGGGTGTCTGTCTCTCCCACTTTAGTCGGATCGGATTTGATGAAGAGGGTCCTTATGAAGGGTAAATAGCAATTGGCATATCACCGTTGTGGCTTTTGCGTAGGTAAGAAACGTTCTTGCTAGAAACCCATAGCAGCCACGTAAAACATGCAACAACAATTAGAGGACGTCTAACTTGTTTTTGCAGGGTATGCTATGTGATGTGATATGGCCAAAAGGATGTGATGAATTATATATATATGTGATGTATGAGACTGATTGTGTTCTTGTAATAGGAATCACGACTTGCATGTCGATGAGTATGACAACCAGCAGGAGCCATAGGAGTTGTCTTAATTTATTGTATGACCTGCGTGTCAATGAAAAACGCCATGTAATTACTTTACTTTATTGCTAACCGTTAGCCATAGTAGTAGAAGTAATAGTTGGCGAGACAACTTCATGAAGACACGATGATGGAGATCATGGTGTCATGCCGGTGACGAAGGTGATCATGCCGTGCCTCGAAGATGGAGATCAAAAGGCGCAAGATGATATTGGCCATATCATGTCACTTTATGATTTGCATGTGATGTTTGTCATGTTTACATCTTATTTGCTTAGAACGACGGTAGCATAAATAAGATGATCCCTCACTAAAATTTCAAGAGATGTGTTCCCCCTAACTGTGCATCGTTGCGAAGGTTCGTTGTTTCGAAGCACCACGTGATGATCGGGTGTGATAGATTCTAACGTTCGCATACAACGGGTGTAAGCCAGATTTACACATGCGAAACACTTAGGTTGACTTGACGAGCCTAGCATGTACAGACATGGCCTCGGAACACAAGAGACCGAAAGGTCGAACATGAGCCGTATAGTAGATACGATCAACATGAAGATGTTCACCGATGATGACTAGTCCGTCTCACGTGATGATCGGACACGGCCTAGTTGACTCGGATCATGTATCACTTAGATGACTAGAGGGATGTCTATCTAAGTGGGAGTGCATTAAATAATCAGATGAACTTAATTATCATGAACATAGTCAAAAGGTCTTTGCAAATTATGTCGTAGCTTACGCTTTAGTTCTACTGTTTAAGATATGTTCCTAGAGAAAATTTAGTTGAAAGTTGACAGTAGCAATTATGCGGACTGGGTCCGTATACTGAGGATTGTCCTCATTGCTGCACAGAAGGCTTATGTCCTTAATGCACCGCTCGGTGTGCTGAACCTCGAGCGTCGTCTGTAGATGTTGCGAAACATTTGACATACACGTTTTGATGACTACGTGATAGTTCAGTGCGTAATGCTAACGGTTTAAAATTGTGGCACCAAAGACGTTTATGAAACGTCGCAGAACATATGAGATGTTCCAAAGACTGAAATTGGGATTTCAGACTAGTGCCCACATCAAGAGGTATGAGACCTCTGACAAGTTTCTTAAGCCTGCAAACTAAGGGAGAAAAGCTCAATCGTTGAGCATGTGCTCAGATTGTCTGAGTACTACAATCGCTTGAATCGAGTGGGAGTTAATCTTCCAGATGACATAGTGATGGTTCTCCATAGTCACTGCCACCAAGCTATTAGAGCTTCATGATGAACTATAACATATCAGGGATAGACATGATGATCCTTGAGCAACTCGCGATGTTTGACACCGCGAAAGTAGAAATCAAGTAGGACCATCAATTGTTGATGGTTAGTAAAACCACTAGTTTCAAGAAGGGCAAGGGAAAGAAGGGATACTTCATGAAACGGCAAATCAGTTGCTGCTCTTGTGAAGAAACCCAAGGTTGAACCCAAACCCGAGACTAAGTGCTTCTGTAATGAGGGGAAGGGTCACTGAAGCAGAACTACCCTAGATACTTGCTAGATGAGAAGGCTGGCAAGGTCGACAGAAGTATATTGCATATACATTATATTAATGTGTACTTTACTAGTACTCCTAGTAGCACCAGGGTATTAGATACCGGTTCGGTTGCTAAGTGTTGGTAACTCGAAATAAAAGGCTACGGAATAAACGGAGACTAGCTAAAGGTGAGATGACGATATGTGTTGGAAGTGTTTCCAAGGTTGATGTAATCAAACATCGTACGCTCCCTCTACCATTGGGATTGGTATTAAACCTAAATAATTGTTATTTGGTGTTTGCGTTGAGCATAGACATGATTGGATTATGTTTATCGCAATACGGTTATTCATTTAAGGAGAATAATGGTTACTCGGTTTATTTGAATAATACCTTCAATGGTCTTGCACCTAAAATGAATGGTTTATTGAATCTCGATCGTAGTGATACACATGTTCATGCCAAAAGATATAAAATAGTAATGATAGTACCACATACTTGTGGCACTGCCATTTGAGTCATATTGGTATAAAACGCATGAAGAAGCTCCATGTTGATGGATCTTTGGACTTACTCGTTTTTGAAAAGATTGAGACATGCGAACCATGTCTATTGGTAGATATGCATGAAGAAACTCCATACAGATGGATCGTTTGGACTCACTTGATGTTGAATCACTTGGGACATGCAAATCATACCACATGGGCAAGATGACTGAAAGGCCTCGTTTTCAGTAAGATGGAACAAGAAAGCAACTTGTTGGAAGTAATACATTTTGATGTGTGCAGTCCAATGAGTGCTGAGGCACGCAGTGGATATCGTTATGTTCTTACTTCACAGATGATTTGAGTAGATGCTAAGTATATTTACTTGATGAAACACAAGTCTGAATTATTGAAAGGTTTAAGTAATTTCAGAGTGAAGTTAAATATCGTCGTGACATGAGGATAAAATGTCTATGATATGATCATAGAGATAAATATCTGAGTTACGAGTTTGGCACACAATTAAGACATTGTGGAAATTGTTTCACAACTAATACCACCTGGAACACCATAGTGTGATGATGTGTCTGAACATCATAACTGCACCCTATTGGATATGGTGCATACCATGATGTCTCTCATCGAATTACCACACTATCGTTTATGGGTTAGGCATTAGAGACAACCGCATTCACTTTAAATAGGCACCACGCAATTCCGTTGAGACGACACCGTATGAACTATGGTTTAGAGAAACCTAAGTTGTCGTTTCTTAAAAGTTTGGGGCTGCGACGCTTATGTGAAAAAGTTTCAGGTTGATAAGCTTGAACCCAAAGCGGATAAATGCATCTTCATAGAATACCCAAAACAGTTGGGTATACCTCCTATTTCAGATCCGGAAGCAAAAGTGATTGTTTCTAGAAACGGGTCCTTTCTCGAGGAAAAGTTTCTCTCGAAAGAATTGAGTGGGAGGATGGTGGAGACTTGATGAGGTTATTGAACCGTCACTTCAACTAGTGTGTAGCAGGGCACAGGAAGTTGTTCCTGTGGTACCTACACCAATTGAAGTGGAATCTTATGATAGTGATCATGAAACTTTGGATCAAGTCACTACCAAACCTCGTAGGTCGACAAGGATGCGTACTACTTCAGAGTGGTACGTAATCCTGTCTTGGAAGTCATGTTGCTAGACAACAATGAACCTACGAGCTATGGAGAAGCGATGGTGGGCCCAGATTCCAACGAATGGCTCGAGGCCATAAAATCCGAGAGAGGATCCATGTATAAAAACAAAGTATAGACTTTGGAAGAACTACTTGATGGTCGTAAGGCTGTTGAGTGCAAATGGATTTTAAAAGGAAGACGGACAATGATGGTAAGTGTCACCATTAAGAAAGCTCGACTTGTCGTTAAGATGATTTCCGACAAGTTCAAGGAGTTGACTACGATGAGACTTTCTCACTCGTAGCGATGCTAAGAGTCTGTTGGAATTATATTAGCAGGTACTGCATTATTTATGAAATCTTGCAGATAGGATGTCAAAATATTGTTCCTCGACGATTTTCTTGAGGAAAGTTTGTATGTGATACAACCAGAAGGTTTTGTCAATCCTGAAAAATGCTAACAAGTATGCAAAGCTCCAGCAATCCTTCTAAGGACTACAGTAAGCATCTCGGAGTTTGGAATGTACGCTTTGATGAGATGATCAAAGATTTTGGGTTTATACAAAGTTTATGAGGAACTTGTATTTCCAAAGAAGTGAGTGGGAGCACTATAGAATTTTTGATGAGTATATGTCGTTAACATATTGTTGATCAGAAATGATGTAGAATTTCTGGAAAGCATACAGGGTTATTTGAAAAGTGTTTTTCAATGGAAAACCTGGATTAAGCTACTAGAACATTGAGCATCAAGATCTATAAGGATAGATCAAAAACCGCTTAATAGTACTTTCAAATGAATACATACCGTGACAAGATTTTGAAGGAGTTCAAAATAGATCAGCAAAGAAGGAGTTCTTGGCTGTGTTACAAGGTGTGAGTATTGAGTAAGACTCAAGACCTGACCACGGCAGAAGAGAGAGAAAGGACGAAGGTCGTCCCCTATGCTTTAGACGTAGGCTCTACAGTATGCTATGCTGTGTACCGCACTTGAAGTGTGCCTTGCCATGAGTCAGTCAAGGGGTACAAGAGTGATCCAGGAATGGATCACATGACAGCGGTCGAACTTATCCTTAGTATCTAGTGGACTAAGGAATTTTCTCGATTATGGAGGTGGAAAAAGAGTTCGTCGTAAAGGGTTACGTCGATGCAAACTTTGACACTAATCCAGATGACTCTGAGTAGTAAACCGGATTCGTATAGTAGAGCAGTTATTTGGAATAGCTCCAAGTAGCGTGTGGTAGCTGTATCTACAAGATGACATAGAGATTTGTAAAGCACACACGGATCTGAATGTTGCAGACCTGTTGACTAAAACCTCTCTCGTAAGCATAACATGATCAAACCCTAGAACTCATTGAGTGTTAATCACATGGTGATGTGAACTAGATTATTGACTCTAGTAAACTCTTGGGTATTAGTCACATGGCGATGTGAACTTTGAGTGTTAATCACATGGCGATGTGAACTAGATTATTGACTCTAGTGCAAGTGGGACACTGTTGGAAATATGCCCTAGAGGCAATAATAAATGGTTATTATTGTATTTCCTTGTTCATGATAATTGTCTATTGTTCATGCTATAATTGTATTAACTGGAAACCGTAATACATGTGTGAATACATAGACCACAACATGTCCCTAGTAAGCCTCTAGTTGACTAGCTCGTTGATCAATAGATGGTTATGGTTTCCTGACCATGGACATTGGATGTCATTGATAACGAGATCACATCATTAGGAGAATGATGTGATGGACAAGACCCAATCCTAAGCATAGCACAAGATCGTGTAGTTCGTTTGCTAAGAGCTTTTCTAATGTCAAGTATCGTTTCCTTAGACCATGAGATTGTGCAACTCCCAGATACCGTAGGAATGCTTTGGGTGTACCTAACGTCACAACATAACTGGGTGGCTATAAAGGTACACTACAGGTATTTCTGAAAGTGTCTGTTGGGTTGGCACGAATCGAGACTGGGATTTGTCACTCCGTATGACGGAGAGGTATCTCTGGGCCCACTCGGTAATGCGTCATCATAATGATCTCAATGTGACTAATGAGTTAGCCACGGGATCATGCGTTACGGAACGAGTAAAGAGACTTGCCGGTAACGAGATTGAACGAGGTATTGGGATACCGACAATCGAATCTCGGGCAAGTAACATACCGATAGACAAAGGGAATTGTATACGGGATTGATTGAATCCCCGACATCATGGTTGATCCGATGAGATCATCATGGAACATGTGGGAGCCAATATGGGTATCCAGATCCCGCTATTGGTTATTGGCTGGAGAGGTGTCTCGGTCATGTCGGCATGGTTCCCGAACCCGTAGGGTCTACACACTTAAGGTTCGGTGACGCTAGAGTTGTTATGGGAAATAGTATGTGGTTACCGAAGGTTGTTCGGAGTCCCGGATGAGATCCTAGACGTGATGAGGAACTCCGGAGTGGTCTGGAGGTGAAGATCGGTATATTGGACAAAGGGTATTGGAGTCCGGAATTGTTCTGGGAGTACCGGGTGACGACCAGCGTGACCGAAAGGTGTTTCGGAGGCCCCGGCAAGCGTTGGGAGGCCTTATGGGCCAAGGGGAGGGGGCACGCCAGCCCACTAAGGGGTTGTGCGCCCCTCCCAACCCCTCTCACGTAACGTGGAGAGGTGGGGGCACCTCCCCTAGGGCAGCCACCCCTCCCGGCTTGGGGGGCAAGTTTCCCAGGGGTGGGGGCGCCCAAACCCATCTAGGGTTTCCCCTGTGGCCGCCGCCCCTCCCCTAGGGAACCCTAGGGCGCCTCCTCCAACCCCCTTCCCCCTATATATAGTGAGGGAGAGAGAGGGCAGCCGCACCCCTTGCCTGGCGCAGCCCTCTCCTCCTCCAACTCCTCCTCCTCCGTAGTGCTTAGCGAACCTCTGCCGGAGAACCACGAGCTCCATTGCCACCATGTCGTCGTGCTGCTGGAGTTCTCCCTCAACTTCTCTCCCCTTGCTGGATCAAGAAGGAGGAGACGTCCCCGGGCTGTACGTGTGTTGAACGCGGAGGCGCCGTCCGTTCGGCGCTAGATCGGATCTTCCACGATTTGAATCGCCGCGAGTACGACTCCATCGACCGTGTTCTTGTAACGCTTCTGCTTAGCGATCTTCAAGGGTATGAAGATGCACTCCCTCTCTCTCGTTGCTAGCATCTCCTAGATTGATCTTGGTGACGCGTAGGAAAATTTTGAATTATTGCTACATTCCCCAACACTGATAGCTCCAGAACCGATCAGATGAAATTCTTGGCTTGGAATAGGGGTTCTTGGCGCTGTCAAAGAAGGTGTTGTGCGCAATGAAGCCATTGGCATTGAAGGACCCTAGTGAAGTGGTAGTACCTAGAAACCTGGGCAATCTTGGCTTTGGCTTCTGGACCCGAGGCCTGTGCTCGACATGATAATCAAATTGTGGACCAGCAGCAGGTGGAGGAACCAGAATAGGCCATCTGACAGTGACCAGCTGACCATAGTTGTATGCTTGCTCAATAGTGTGTGGCGTGGGAGGCAGTACAGGAGCAGTGGCAGTGGCAGTGGTAGTGACTTCAGGCTGCAGATTTGCATCAGGTGCAGCATTGACTTCAGGTGCTATCACTTCGGGCACCACATTGACTTCATGCGCCACATTAGCTTCAACCATGACAACGTCATTGGTTTCAATGTTGGTATTTGTGGTCGCCTCAATGTTGTTAACCTCCACTTGAGTAGCTGGAGGGTCGGACACGTTCTCCTCGAGAACAACTTTAGGATTGGTTGGGGGTGTAGCAACACGTTCTTCTTCAACTCGTGGTTCTCCTTGGTCATCGGCTGATGCAGCCGGAATATCTTCAGCCATGTTGGCTTCAGTCTCGGGGTTGTTCACAGTTGGAGAGGCTTCAGGAAAGACTTGGCGTGAAACCGATTGGCGCTCTTCTCCTTCTGGAACACTTGACAGAGTGACCTGTGGCCTTGGTCCTTTGCGAAGCCTGCGGAACGCTGGCGACGCTTGTGGAGATGGAGTTGGTTGGGCCACAAAGTCTTCATCTTCAATCACCGGAGTGGTGACTTGAGTTGGGGGAGTAACTGGTGTTTCTGCTTGACGGGGGGAGTCTTGTGGGTGATCAGCCCATGAGTCATCCTGAGCAATTGGCGTCAAAGGACGACCAATGCTGATGAGTTCGTTGTTCGTAAGAACAGGCGATGATACCATATTGTGTTCGATCTGAGGAAGGACTTCATCATCTTCAACATTGTCTTGATGACCAATGTCTTCAGCTGCGGTGGGGTCAACAGCTGGAATGTCTTCAGCTTCAGGAGCCTCTGGGGAAGCAGGCTCATGAACTATCAAACGATGTTCTTGTTGTGCAGATGCAGGACGAGCAACAGAAATTGGCTCGACGACAAGGGGCTCTGTGGGAGCAGCCCGATCTCTCTTCTTGGTCTTGCGCTTCTTGGTGGGTGGAGCATCGTCTGTGGTGTTCTTGGTCTTGCGCTTTCGGGCTTTGGCTTCAGCTGCCCTTGTCTTCTGAAGCTCTTAAGCCACCGTGGGGACCTTAGGCTTCACGCCTGTCATACTGGCGGGGAAGACAATGCGAGGTTCTTCCCGCCTGGATGGTTCATCTTGGTCCACCTTAGGCTTTTTCTTCTGCTTGGCAGCCATCTTAGGGTCGATGCCAGGACGCCCAAGTGCCTTGCGCTTCTCAGCTTCATTGTAAGCTTGAACACACTTTGCAGCCAAAAGCTTCATTCGCTCTCGAGAACCTTTGGCCTCTTCACGTTTCTTGTGAAACGCTTCCTTGAGCTCATGCAGCATGACCTTGAAGTTCTGGACGTCTGTTACGCTGAGCTTGGCCACAAGCTTCTTGAACTGAGCCTTTTCATAGTCGATCTTGTGCTTCAGCTCAACAATTTTCTGTGCAAGAGCTAGTTCAGGAGCAATGGTGCCATGGAAGGAGACGCTTAGCCCAATGGGAAGTTGCAGATCATCAAAGCTGAGATTGGGGGTATCAAACCACTCATCAATGAAGTTGTTCAATACTACCACATCAAAGAGAGGCAAATCATTGAAGATTTCAGCCTCTTGCTTGCTCTTTATCAGCTGCTCAAGAGCGTCATCAGCAAGATCGTCATCACTTGACAGATCAATGGTGTCGTTTTCATTCCTCGGAATAGCAGCAGGGGTCAGAGCTGGACCAGGAGTGTGAATGGGCTTCTTCTTCTTTTTCTCAGACTTGGAGATGCGTGAGAGATCTTCTGACTGTACACTTGGTGCAGGAGGAGCAGTGGCCAGAGGCTTCGCTCGTGAAGCTTTTGGTGCAGTGGAAGGCTTTGAAGCCTTGGGTTTCTTCAGCTTCTTAGGCTTCGGTGGTGCAGGCGCTTCGTCAGAATCAGCGTCGTCTGCAGGTTCATCCACGGCTGCCCCTTGAACCATAATATGAGTGATGAGACCTTCTAGGTTGTAGAAGGGCCCAACAAGATTGGGTTCAGCTTCGCGTGTGCCATCGGCACGAGGAGCAGAGGGACCGGGGTTGAAGTCTAATCCCCGTGACTTCTTGTTTTCTTTGGCCGAGTTCTTGGCAAACTGGAAGTTGCGCTTGAACAGATTGTCGTCACGACACCATAGCAATGAAGATGGGTCGGCATCTGCAGGTTGTGGTCCACGGACCATGCAAGGGTAGAAGCCTTGTTCAATGGCTTCAGCACTGGACCTGGGTGGAAGATTTTTGTACAAGATGTCTCCCCAGGGTCGCTTGATGGCATTCTTCTCAGCATATTCCTGGGTCACGAACCTGTACTTGTACCATTGTTCTGCCCAATATCTTCGAATCCATTGGATTCGGGTTTTTCGCTGATTGTAGTCCTCCTCTGGATCTGTCTTGTACAGCTCATAGAGGTCTGGTGGCAAATCCTTTGATGTGTTCCCACGGCGCTGTCTGCCACCCTTCCTTGCAGACTTGTCTGTTGCCATGAAGTTCAGACTGAATGGCTTCAACATTGTCAAAGGCTTCCTTCTGCTGGTCAGACAGGAACTGGCTTCGGGAGAGTTGATATGATGCTGTAAGAATTCTGCAAATGAATGCAGACTATTGAAACCAAGGGATTCTCCCACGGACATGTACCTGTGACAACATTAGATATGCGAGGGAAGGGGAAGAGGTCATATGCATTCTCAGAAGATTTTGAAGGTAAATCAGTTTAGAAGACATTGACCTCATAGCGCGAAGACATTCACTTATATGTTGAGAGTTGGTTCCATATTTGTACGAATCCAAGAATAAGTACAAGTGAGGAATCTAAATACGTGTGAAGCATAAGTGAATATACTAGGCATCATATGAGATGCAGACAGGATAGATCCAAATTTGTGGAGGCAGAAACCACTTTTGATAGCAAGGATGAATCTATAGGATCTAAAAGACGGTAAAAAGATGGTTTTAATTTACCACACGATGAACTGCTAGACAGAGTAGAGGATGAGGCCGAGCAGTTCGATCTTCCGTGCCCTAACTTGGCGACGGAGGACACCTACGGCGGTGGCGGAGAAGACGATGTCCACGGCCGGCGTAAAGACGGCGTCGGAGAGGTCGCGGCAGCTAAGCGCTTCATCGCCGGCGTCGTCGAGAGCAAGCGGTGGCGCTAGGGTTTGTTGAGGTGGAGAGGTGGAAGATGTAGGAGATATGCCCTAGAGGCAATAATAAATGCTATTACTTATCTCCATGTTCATAATTATGTTTATGTTCCATGCTATAACTGCTATGGTTCTCGAGTCTGCAATAACACGAGGCTCGGAGGAAGACTCATATGCACGTGTGGAATAATAAACGGTAAGAAGTATTCCTAGTCTGGCCTCTAAGACTAGCTCAAGTGTTGCATGATGATTCTGTTTTCCTGGTCATGGGCATGTCTATGCCAGCAACTTTGAGGGCACAATGTTAAGAGAACATTTGTGTTGAATCGACCCGGATTGATGTTATGCTATGAGATTCATTCGTCACAAGTTTAATGGTACATAACACAGAGATGGTTAACGTTTTCATGATTCCTTAGACCGTGAGAGTATCGAGTTTCTTCATGCTTGCTTCATGAACTTTGGGGTTTGTTAAACGTCATCCGTAAATGGGTGGCTATTACGGCGGCTTACGAGTTCATGGAAAAGTATGTCAAGTAACTTGATAGCTCAAGATTGGGATTTGCTCCTCCGGCGATGGAGAGATATTCTCGGGCCCTCTCGGTGTTACGGTATCCATAATCGTCTGGCCAGACACCTTGTGATTTGATCACTGGGATGCCGGAACATGGAAACGAGAAAAGAGAACAAAACCGGTAACGAGGTAACTTGCATGGTGGACAAATTGTTCGTCCATGGGGATGCAATAAATCTCACCTCGGGTGTTTGTGACATATCGCGAAGCAACAGGAATAGCTCACTGCAGCTGGAGGTTCACTCGAATATTTATTCGTGTGGGTATAGGGGTCAATATGGGTGTCCACGGCTCCGATGTTGATCATTGATCGGAAGGGGTTCTGGGTCATGTCTATACTTCACCGAACCTATAGGGTCACACGCTTAAGGGTCATCTATCTTCTGAATACTAGACAGGGAGTCTGAGAGAAAATCATCAAAAAAGTTTCGGACAGCGGAAAAGTTCCGCAGAGAGAGGTCACCGGATGAGTTTCGGTGAAACCGAAAAAGTTGTTTCGGGGTATGCCATTAAGTCAAAATGGTTTCGACACATGCCTGATAATTCTTGGAGGGTGCCAGAATCATTCTGGAAACTTTTTGGAATTTTCAGAAATAAAAATCGGAAATGTTTCAGAGCTGCTAGAACCGGTTCAGATGCTTTTCGCAGATGAAAATCACTAAACTGGAATTGTTCCTGAACGCATTGAAAATCATTATGGTGGGTACTGGAAATGTTCTAAGCCCACATAAATATTTTCAGTTCGAACAGACGCTGAAAAATGTCGTCGTGAATAGTGAAAGTGCTTTTTGATTTTATGGTGAGTCACCTTTTGGGATATTTCCAAAAGGCTTCTAGAAGGGCTTGGGGGCCAAGCATGCTCCTCATGGGGGCCCCCAAGGGGGTTGGCCGGCCACATGTGTGGGGCTCCATGGAGCTCCACTTCCCTCCCCATTATGCCCTTGATGTGTGACATTTGCATGGGCATTTTGGGTTTTTGTGAGCCATCCCTACCCCTTGGCTTTCCTATAAATAGAGGAGGAGTGGGCAGCCCAAACCTCATCCCTTCTCACATACAAGTGCCATGCAATGATCTGGCTTCTCTCCCCTTCCCAGCGAAATAGTTTCGTAGAGCCAAAAGGCTGTCTGGGTTCCGGCAGGAACTAGTTCTGGACGGCGAAGCCCTGCCGGATAGATGACACCGTATGTGTGCAACTCTATAGAGAGATCGTAGTTTTGGTCTTAGTTCGAGAGTGCCTCCTGAAGGGCTGTCCGAGTGACCGTCCGAGTTTCGAAGGTCTTCCTGAAGGGCTGTCCGTGACACCGTCCGGGGGACTGTCCGACCACCTCCCGGAGGGCTGTCCGAGGGGCAGATGAGGGTATACATCCTCGCAGTTGGGAGGTTGTAAATCCTAGCTGCGGGGATCTGCACCGCCAATCGTCATCGACTCTACTTCCGCTGCGCTACGAGTCGGTAACGAAACAGATCAAACCTTGTATGCAGTCTCCATAGTGGTCCTGGGCTGGTGCGTAGGTCGAATTTTTTTTGTTTTCTGCTGCGTTACCCCAACAGTGGCATCAAGAGCCGTGCTATGTGTAGATGCAGGTTGCGATCTAGAATACATAGAGATGTATGGGTATTGCATAATATAATTAGGTAGTAGATGAGATCTATTGCTGAGAATTATTTATGCGGGTGACAGATGAAATCTGTTACCCGATGTTCTTGTTGCTTCCCTGGAATTTGCATATTTCTGATCTTGATAACAGTATGGTGGAGCTTCAATGTACTAGCAATCCGCGATCTCATTGATCAACGAAGTGCTAATAGTTCATTGAATTCCACCGTAGTTAAAAAGAAAGATGAAATTTAGCAGACGAAAGGGCAATGCAGATATGATCTGCACGGGGGTCATGCGTATGACGAAGTTCAGTATGGGGCTTGAGATTTTATTATCTCGTGTTTCATACACCCCGCAAAGTTAATCTAGCGACTTGAATTATCATACTTGATGATGGATGTTGGTAGCTTCGGTTTGATTCGAAACCTTAGAAGCCACGAAAAACAAGTCTTTGCATGAACCGATTAGAGGCGTCTAACTTGGTTTTGCAGGAGGGTTTTGCATGTGCATGTGATGTGGTATAGCAGTGCTCATAATAGTTTGATTATGCATGAGATGACTATATGATGTAAATTGATTAACATGACCTGCGTGTCATGATTCGGCATGATGGCTGGAGCCATATGATTGTCACTTTAGTGACCTGCGTGTCAACCTTAAGTAATGCACTTATTTTATTAGCTATAGAGATAGCAATATTATCTGGTGCATCGACAAGGTGGTGGCAATCTTCACGAAGGTGAACACCGACGCGAATACCGAAGACGAAGAAATGAAAGATTCTCCGTCAGAAAGGGCTATACCATATCATGCTATTATGAATTGCCTGAGATGTTTATCCCTTATGATGCACCCTTCTTGATTACGCGGTAGTCGCTTTTTATTAGGGTGATCTCTCACTTAAATATCAAGTAGTTAGTGTTCTCCCAAGTGTAGCACCGTCACGGCACCTATCTTTTCAGGGTGCGCCATGGAGGCATGGGTACGAACGATTAGAGAAGTGTGAGGCGGGTGAGGTCAGACCTCGCAGCAAGATCACTTGGTTGTCTTGACGTTCATGGCAGGATCGTCCTGAGCTCGGAACACACACATCGAAAGATGAGCAAGAGTCACACAGAGATGTGATCGGCAAGTTGGCCTACCGATTAAAATTCCCGTTATGAGATGATGATTCTATGGTGATGAATTGAAGTCTGGATCTTGTATCACTCAAAATTAATTATGAGAGATATTGATTTGTGTGGGAGCGCACTGTTGAATTAACATGTTTAATTCTCAGTACAATTAATTATGAACACTGTCTAAGTGTTTCTTGCAAAATAGTTGTAGAATAATGGCTCGCGTTTCCACCTTCCCTGTTAAAATTGAATAGCTGTTAAATATCTGGTTAAAACTTTACGATTGGTAACGTAATGTGAGGATTGTCCTCAAAAGTGCCGAGAAGGACTTTGTCCTATCGCATGCTTTCCGTATCCTCCCACTAATGCTATGGATCATGTGACTCTCGTCCTTTGATCCAAAAGCTAGAATTCTGTTACAGTCAAGTGGAGTATGTTTGCTTCCATGAAACCCAAACTTCGAAAGTTGGGATAGTTATATGATATTCATGGAACTGAAAATTATTTTCAGATACAAACAAAGCAATGTTTGTTTGCAAGTATTAGTAAAAGTGTTTACTATGCATTTGACTGTTGGGAAAGGGATCTAGAAGAACACCTATCATATAATGAAAGGTGAATAAAACAACAACTTAAAGAGAAAGGAAGTGTCCAAAGGATGTTAGTATAACTTACACGCCTAGGAAGTCCGGGGCTAATGCCACTCTTAAGTTGGGTGCTTCTTTTGCGAGTAGGAGAAATACTAAAAGTTAAACTGTTAGATGTATAAAGGCAAATAAGAAAGAAGACTGGAATATCCAGCTCATGTATGAATGTCATACAAGTTTTTGATGTATAGAAGGCTGGTCAAAGATATAGTTCTTGGGAATTATGATTAAATTGTTAATCACTGATTCTTGGGTATTGTGAGTTAATCACAAAGATACTCGCTCGATTGGATTCTGTTGCAACTCGATGTAAGAACTACTATGGCCTGAAAGACTAGCCAGGAATGAGATTTAGGTATACACAGGGAACATAGTAAATGTTACTATACCTTCCATTGGTGTATTGTCATCTATATTTATTTTCATAATTCATTTAGAGTTTTACAAACTCTAGCCCATTGCACAAGGTATCTTGCAAGAAAGTTGTTCATAAGAGAACTTTTTATGTTCGATGTTATGAATAGCACAAGGGCCATACTTTCATTATGAATGAGATGTATGTTATGAATATTGATAATCATTGTTCGGGATTCGGTAACTGGTAACTGCTCGGTCGACTACTGATTAGCAATTAATCGGTTAATCGGCCATTTAACTGAATTAATCGGTCGATCATTAATCGGATGCACATGAGAATATATTGGCAACATGTAACAAGTTTTTCACGTATTGTACACCACATAATCCAATGCTCACAGCTACTTATTATACATTTATACTAAAATATAATGTCGTAGCTCGTAGGCATATAAAAAGCATGGACAAGAGGTAGAATTGTTACCTGGACGGTTTGGTCATGATGCCTCACAAGCTTCCCTACACCTCTTTTGTTGAACCGCGTTGGCCACCGTGCAGGGTGCGACTTGCCCCCTGATCTGAGCAATATGTTGCTTCATCCTATTGATCCCTCCAAACATCTCTTTTCCACACAACTTGCACTTCACTCGCGATAAATCTAGAGGATCAATCAAGGTTGCGAACTCCCAACCCATGTCATCTGAATTTCTCTTGAGAGTTTGAGAACTTGCAGCGGTAGAACCTACCATAGACCCCTGCAAATTTTGTTGCCAAACTAGATGGAGATCATAGCAGAGATTAAAAACCTTGAGATGAATCTTAGCAGAACTATACCTTGTTGGTTGGTGAAGCCATGGGGACCTGGTTCGAGGGGTCGCCGGCGCTGCTGCCTGGCCTAGGTCGCCGACATTGCTGCCTGTCCTATGTCGCCGGCTCGCCGCTGCTGCAGCCTGCAGATAGGGGCTGGAGGAGAGACGGGGAGAAGAGAATGAGGGCCGGAGAAGGAGGCTATGGCCGGCAACGGGAGCAGGGCGATCGCCAGCGGTGGCTAGGGCCAATGAGGAGAAGCCATGGTCATGACTCGTGAGGAGTCAGGAGAGGAAGGGGCACTGTGATTTGGGAGAGGGAGGATGCACCGCCGAAGGTTACGGGGCCAAATAATGTCCTGGTCGCCTGGATTGCCGCTTCAGTTACCTGACCCATCACCAATTAATCGGTTTGACAACCAGCGATTAAATGCCAGTTAATCGGCTTGACCATTTAATGAACCGAGTATGTGCTATTCGCCTCAGTTAGGCACTGAGTAGCGATTAAATGGGCATTTAAATGGTAACTCAGCTGAGTTCTTGAACACTGTTGATAATAATACAATACCTCTAGGTTTACTTTCATAATTCATTTTAGAGTTTCATACACTCTAGCCCATTGCACAATATTTGTTGCAAAAGAGTTGTTCATAAAAACAACAATTGTTGTTTAGTATTATGAATAACATGAAGGGTCATGCTTCCATCCAAGATGGGATGTATGTTATGAATATTAATGGTAATATGATACATCCATAACACTGACGCTAAATGTCGCAAGACTAAAAGAATACCACACAAGTGTGGCACTACATTTTGTCACATTGGAGAAACCAGCATGGAAAATTCCATTATGATGGATTTTGAAGTCTTTTTGATTTTGAATCATCTGACACTTGCAACTTTCCTCCAAAAAGTGAAGTGACTAAAATACCATTCGCATGCCATAAGGAACGAACAACAAACTTATTGGTGATCATACATTTGATGTGTGTAGTCCGATAAATGTTGTTAGTAGTGGATTTATCTACCTTCAGAAATGACTCAAGTAGATATATGGATATTTACTTGATGAGACGTAAGTCTGGATCTTTTGAAATCATTCGAAAGGTTTTTCAAAAATGAAGTAGAAGTTATTGTAACAAGGAAATTATGTTTCTACAATTCGATTGCAGAAAGGAATATTTGAGTTACAAGTTTAGCGAATGTCTGATGAGTTGTGAAAGGGGTTTCATAACTTGCACCTCCCGGAACACCACTGCCAGTGGAAAGTCCGTGGAGCTGTAATCGAACCATTTATGACATGGTAAGATCAAAGATGACATAAATAAAATTGCCATTGTCCCTTTTAAAGTGATGCTTTAGAGACTGCGGCTTTTACACTGAAAAGAGCTCCATTGGGTCTGTTGAAATGAAGCCATGGTATGGTATGCCCAACCATGTTATATCATTTCTTAACATTTGGAATATGGGGCTTGTGTAAAAGGTTACAAACCTATTCCAAATCAGACAAGTGCTACTTTGTAGGTTATACCAAAATGTTGGGTATTCCTCCCTCACTATACCGAGGCAAATAGTTTTGCCACGAAACGGTATGCTTTTAAAGAGAATGGTTCTTTCAAAAAGGTGAGTGGGAGAATAGTGCAACTTGACGAGATAAACAGTATCTTCGTCATCAGATCAAAGGAAACAGACCTTGGAAGTAATTCCAGAGTTTCCTACTGCGACTGATACGGAAGTCTCTACAATAAAATGTATGGACTTTGTCGAACTTGTAGCTGAACCACGTAGGCAAGGCTCGTGCAAACCTCTCAGGTGCGCAAACGAGATATTGTTGTCAGACAACATTATACCTACGATACACAAGGAAGCGTTGATGGGCCCTGACTCCGGAATTGGCTAAATGCCAATACAACCCGAGTTAGTTTCCATATAAGTGATTCAAGATTAAAACCTTGATACACCTTTCGGAAGACTTAGAGTCTAATGAATATTTATGGAACTTAAAACTGATATGGATAAAAATGTTTTATCCATAAATCTTGACTTGTTGAAATAACAAGTTCAAAGAGTTGACTACGATGAGGTTGTTTTCATCATAGCAATGCTTAAAGTCGGTTCGGGTTGAACTAGCAAATAATACATATTTCAATCATGAGATATGAAACATGGATGACAATAGGATTTCCATCTGATGGAAATAAAACCAAGGACTTGCGTGTGTTACAGTCCAAGGCGTTTTGTCTATCCAGAGGATGCTAGTAAGGGTGCAAACTTCAGAGTTCCAGCGATGGACAGAAGAGAGCAAAATGGAGTTGGAATCTTCATGCTTTGATGAAATGGTCAAAGGGGTTTGACTTCATCAATGGGTAACGAAGATGCTTGTAATTCAAGAAAGTAAGTGGGAGCGTAATAATATTTCTAAAAACCTTGTGTGCTTGACACATTGTTAATTGGAAATAAATTTCTGGACACGAATTAGGACTTCATTTGAAAATAGTTTTTTGATGAAGTGCTTAGGCTAAATAGCCTCAATATTAGGCATAATGATCTATGGAGATAGATTTACCAAATAGGGCTAAGCAATGAATACATATTGACAAGGTGCTAAAACCTTTTAGCATTTAAAACCGCCAAGGAGTGATTCTTGCCGGAGTCACATGGAAGAGTTTTTTGCAAGACTCGGTGTCCCAAAACACTGATGAGCAAAATACATGATGAAGATTCCACCCACTTTTGTGTTTGGATTAATCATGTATTCCATGGTATGTAAAACAACCAGATATGTCCGATACTCCCAAGGTGTTGCGAGTATGGATACTAAAGTGATCAAAGTACTGATCGTGGGACAACAGTGAAAGATGTCATTGAGTACTAGAGTAAGTACTGATGATATCTTTTCTCGCAAGCGGAGATCATGAAGAGTTCGTTGTAAAATGTTACATCGATACAGTCTTCATCTTTTCTCCATTCGATTTTCGATTTAAGTTAAGGGTTTTGTGTAATACACAATATGGTGGCACGGTAGTTGGAAATTGTTCCCAACAGGATACTATGGCGAATTCTATAACAAATGACTAAGTATGTTGACGCTTTAGAAGCGACAAACAAGATGTTGAATCATATAAGATGGCTTTTGTCAATGGGACACTACTGCAGGTAGTTTATCCATAACTCAGTCTGAGGAATCCAGGTTCGACCTGTGATTCACATACATAAAAGCCAAGTACGCACAAAATATGAATTTTGTGAAAGCGTGAAAATGCGAGGATATGCAGAATAGACACGGAGCTGAAGTTGTCAGATCCGATGGACATCAGGCTATACCACATGCGAAGCATTTTTACACCGGTATGCCATAGGTGTAAAGTGGGAGTCTGTAGGAGATATGCCCTAGAGGCAATAATAAATGCTATTACTTATCTCCATGTTCAAAATTATGTTTATGTTCCATGCTATAACTGCTATGCTTCTCGAGTCTGCAACAACATGAGGCTCGGAGGAAGACTCATATGCACGTGTGGAATAATAAACGGTAAGAAGTATTCCTAGTCTGGCCTCTAAGACTAGCTCAAGTGTTGCATGATGATTCTGTTTTCCTGGTCATGGGCATGTCTATGCCAGCAACTTTGAGGGCACAATGTTAAGAGAACATTTGTGTTGAATCGACCCGGATTGATGTTATGCTATGAGATTCATTCGTCACAAGTTTAATGGTACATAACACAGAGATGGTTAATGTTTGCATGATTCCTTAGACCGTGAGAGTATCGAGTTTCTTCATGCTTGCTTCATGAACTTTGGGGTTTGTTAAACGTCATCCGTAAATGGGTGGCTATTACGGCGGCTTACGGGCTCATGGAAAAGTATGTCAAGTTGATAGCTCAAGATTGGTATTTGCTCCTCCGATGATGGAGAGATATTCTCGGGCCCTCTCGGTGTTACGGTATCCATAATCGTCTGGCCAGACACCTTGTGATTTGATCACTGGGATGCCGGAACACGGAAACGAGAAAAGAGAACAAAACCGGTAACGAGGTAACTTGCATGGTGGACAAATTGTTCGTCCATGGGGATGCAATAAATCTCACCTCGGGTGTTTGTGACATATCGCGAAGCAACAGGAATAGCTCACTGCAACTGGAGGTTCACTCGAATATTTATTCGTGTGGGTATAGGGGTCAATATGGGTGTCCACGGCTCCGATGTTGATCATTGATCGGAAGGGGTTCCGGGTCATGTCTATACTTCACCGAACCTATAGGGTCACACGCTTAAGGGTCATCTATCTTCTGAATACTAGACAGGGAGTCTGAGAGAAAATCATCGAAAAAGTTTCGGACACCGAAAAGTTTCGGACAGCGGAAAAGTTCCGCAGAGAGAGGTCACCGGATGAGTTTCGGTGAAACCGAAAAAGTTGTTTCGGGGTATGCCATTAAGTCAAAATGGTTTCGGCACATGCCTGATAATTCTTGGAGGGTGCCAGAATCATTCTGGAAACTTTTTGGAATTTTCAGAAATAAAAATCGGAAATGTTTCAGAGCTGCTAGAACCGGTTCAGATGCTTTTCGCAGATGAAAATCACTAAACTGGAATTGTTCCAGAACGCGTTGAAAATCATTATGGTGGGTACTGGAAATTTTCTAAGCCCACATAAATATTTTCAGTTCGAACAGATGCTAAAAAATGTCGTCGTGAATAGTGAAAGTGCTTTTTGGGATATTTTATGGTGAGTCACCTTTTGGGATATTTCCAAAAGGCTTCTAGAAGGGCTTGGGAGCCAAGCATGCTCCTCATGGGGGGCCCCCAAGGGGTTTGGCCGGCCACATGTGTGGGGCTCCATGGAGCTCCACTTCCCTCCCCATTATGCCCTTGATGTGTGACATTTGCATGGGCATTTTGGGTTTTTGTGAGCCATCCCTACCCCTTGGCTTTCCTATAAATAGAGGAGGAGTGGGCAGCCCAAACCTCATCCCTTCTCACATACAAGTGCCATGCAATGATCTGGCTTCTCTCTCCCTCCCAGCGAAATAGTTTCGTAGAGCCGAAAGGCTGTCTGGGTTCCGGCAGGAACTAGTTCTGGACGGCGAAGCCCTGCCAGATAGATGACACCGTATGTGTGCAACTATGTAGAGAGATCGTAGTTTCGGTGTTAGTTCGAGAGTGCCTCCCGAAGGGCTGTCCGAGTGACCGTCCGAGTTTCGAAGGTCTTCCCGAAGGGCTGTCCGAGTGACCGTCCGAGTTTCGAAGGTCTTCCCGAAGGGCTGTCCGTGACACCATCCGGGGGATTGTCCGACCACATCCCGGAGGGCTGTCCGAGGGGCAGATGAGGGTATACATCCTCGCGGTTGGGAGGTTATAAATCCTAGCTGCGGGGATCTGCACCGCCGATCGTCATCGACTCTACTTCCGCTGCGCTACGAGTCGGTAACGAAACAGATCAAACCTTGTATGCAGTCTGCATAGTGGTCCTGGGCTGGTGTGTAGGTCAGAAATTTTTTGTTTTCTGCTGCGTTACCCCAACAGAAGAAAGATTTTGACCACGATTGGATGTGTATTTATAGGGAAAGGGACGGCACAGCGCAATTACGCAGGTGCCCCTGGCGGTTCACATCTGAGGGATACGTGGCGAACATGCAACACATTGGGAGTTGTCCTACGTTCCCATGCCCGCCTGGACTGTCGGATGTACGTTCCGGCTTCTCCGGGTTTCAGGCAGTAAGAATTGAGCATTTAAAACAGATTTAATGTTTGTCTCTGTATCTTCTGCTGACAAGGACGCAGTGAAGACATTCGACAGTTTCAACAGAATGCATATGACTTGGATAGATAGAGTTTGAGGTAGAAAGCATAGAGAGGTTAGGTTCCGATCACATTCACTTAGTTCAAAAGATTCAAACAAGAAGACATAGCTATAAGTGAATGCTGTAGAGGACAGTACACTAATATATGTATATATCAGAATAAAACCAAATCAACATTGTGAAGATAAACATGAAGTCATGTTGTTAATGAAGACAAACCAAATGCGAAGACATAGCAAATGTAACTCCATGAGAAAAACACTTCAAACAGAAGAATTTGGTGGTGGCGTTACCCACCGTATAGGAAGTATTAGACCCAGACACGGCGCACAATTATCGTGGTGCTCCGAAGTCAGATTCCACGTTAATGTATTCACACTTAGAGTGTAAGTCTTCATTGATTGAAGATATACTTTACTTTGTGTGTTGCACATCTAAGTCATCAACATGCATAAGTGTTAGGATGTGTGCCTGATCACAGGACATTTGAGGATTCCAAGATATTTAGCTCACACCGCAACTTGCAAAACCTTTTCTCATCCAAGGGCTTTGTGAAGATATCTGCCAGTTGCTCTTCAGTGTTGACGTGTATGATGTCACTATCTTCCTTCATGACATGATCTCTAAGAAAGTGATGACGAATTTCAATGTGCTTTGTCTTCGAGTGCTGAACTAGGTTATTGGCAATCTTGATGGCGCTTTCGTTGTCGCAGTAGAGTGGTACTTGTTTCAGATGGATGCCATAGTCCTTAAGTGTTTGCTTCATCCATAGAAGCTGAGCGCGGCAAGATCTAGCAGCAATGTATTCAGATTCAGCAGTGGAGAGTGATACACATTTCTGCTTCTTTGAAGACCAATAGACAAGTGATCATCCCAGAAAGTGACATGCGCCTGATGTAGACTTGCGATCCACCTTGTCTCCAGCATAATCAGCATCCAGAATCCAACTAGATCAAACTCTGAGCCCTTTGGATACCATAATCCTAGTGTTGGGGTGTAAGCCAAATATCGAAGAATTCGCTTCACAGCTAAGTGATGCGATTCCTTTGGTGCCGCTTGAAATCGAGCACACATGCAAACACTAAGCATAATATCTAGCCTAGATGCACATAAATAAAGTAAAGAACCAATCATGGAGCGGTATACCTTTTGATCGAACTCTTTACCATTGGCGTCAGGACCCAGATGACTCTTGGTTGGCATTGGCGTCGTGTAACCTTTGCAGTCTTGCATTCCAAACTTCTTCAGGCAATCTTTGAGATATTTCTCTTGAGATATAAAGATGCCATTGCTTTGTTGACGGATTTGAAGACCAAGGAAGAACTTCAGCTCACCCATCATGGACATCTGATATTGCTCTTGCATCATGTGTCCAAACTCATCACTGTATTTCTGGTTGGTGCAGCCGAAGATAATGTCATCCACATATATTTGACACACAAACAGTTCACCATCATATGTCTTCGTGAAGAGTGTGGGATCCAGGGAACCAGGTTTGAAGCCTTTGCTCTTCAGGAAGTCTTTGAGTGTATCATACCAAGCGCGAGGGGCTTGTTTGAGGCCATACAGTGCCTTGTTTAGTTTGTACACCATATCAAGATGTTTTGGATCTTCAAAGCCAGGAGGTTGTGCAACATACACTTCTTCTTCAATCTTGCCGTTGAGAAATGCACTCTTCACATCCATTTGATACAGCAGGATGTTGTGATGGTTTGCATAGGCTAGCAATATGCGAATAGCTTCAAGCCTAGCCACAGGAGCAAATGTTTCATCAAAGTCAATCCCTTCAACTTGAGTGTATCCTTGAGCAACGAGACGAGCCTTGTTTTTTACAACTTGACCATGCTCATCTTGCTTGTTGCGATATATCCATTTTGTGCCTATTATGTTGTGTTTGCGAGGGTCAGGACGCTTGACAAGTTCCCAGACATTGTTCAGCTTGAACTGTTGAAGCTCTTCTTGCATAGCTTGAAACCATTCAGGTTCCATGAAGGCTTCAGCAACTTTCTTGGGTTCAGATATTGAGACAAATGCAAAGTGCCCACAGAAATTTGCTAGCTGTGTTGCTCTTGAACGAGTGAGTGGACCAGGCGCATTGATGCTATCAATAATCTTCTCAATCTGTACTTCATTTGCAACACGAGGATGAACTGGACGAAGATTCTGTTCTTGCTGATCATTGTCGTCGTTAGGAGGATTGTCTTCGGGCTGAGCATGTTGTCTTCAGGTTGATTAGGTGCAGAAATTATAAGTTCCTCTTCAGGCTGTGCTTCAGACGGTATGGTTTCTCTAGTTCCCATTAGCTCGATGGATTCACTGCGTGGAACTTCATCTAGCACATTTGGCAGGTGCTCTCTTTGCGAGCCGTTAGTCTCATCGAACCGCACATCCACAGTTTCAACCACTTTATAGTGAAAGAGGTTGAAGACTCTGTAGGAGTGCGAATCCTTTCCGTAACCGAGCATAAAACCTTCATGTGCTTTCGGTGCAAATTTTGAAGTGTGATGTGGATCCTTGATCCAGCACCTAGCACCAAATACACTGAAGTAACTGACATTTGGCTTCTTACCAGTGAGGAGTTCATAGGATGTTTTCTTCAAAAGCTTGTGAAGATAAACACGGTTGATGACATGGCATGCAGTATCAATAGCTTCAGGCCAGAACTTTCTTGGAGTCTTGTACTCATCAAGCATTGTCCGTGCCATCTCAATGAGCGTTCTGTTCTTGCGCTCCATGATGCCATTATGCTGAGCTGTGTACGGAGCTGAGAACTCATGAGTGATGCCTAATGTATCCAAGTAAAGGTCGAGGCCGGTGTTCTTGAACTCAGTGCCGTTGTCACTCCTGATATGCTTGATCTTGACGCCATAGTTGTTCATGGCACGGTTGGCAAAGCGTCTGAAGACATCCTTCACTTCAGTCTTGTAGAGAATTATGTGCACCGACGTATATCTTGAATAATCATCAACAATCACGAACCCATAGAGACAAGCAGTTGTAGTGAGAGTAGAGTAGTGAGTAGGGCCAAATAAGTTCATGTGGAGCAGCTCGAAGGGTTGAGATGTCGTCATGATTGTCTTCGAGGGATGCTTGGCCCTTGTCATCTTTCTAGCTTCGCAGGCACCGCACAAGTGATCCTTCTTGAATTTGACGCCCTCGATGCCTATGCCATGCTTCTTCTTTGCGAGAGTGTGTAAGTTCCTCATGCCAGCATGCCTTAGCCTCCGATGCCAGAGCCAGCACTCTGAAGCTTTTGCAAGAACACATACGGCAAGCTGTGGTCCTGCTGAGAAATCTACCATGTACATATCATCTTTCCGGTACCCTTCAAAGACTAGAGATTTGTCAGATTCCATTAGTACAAGGCAACAATATTTTCCAAATATCACAATCATGTTCAAGTCACAAAGCATTGAGACAGACATTAAGTCGAAACCAAGGGATTCAACAAGCATCACTTTATCCATGTGCTGATCCTTTGAGATTGCAACTCTACCTAGACCCAATACCTTGCTTTTACCAGTGTCAGCAAATGTGATGTGACTCTTGTCAGATGGACGTAAGGTTGAGTCCATGAGAAGACTTCGATCACCAGTCATATGATTAGTGCATCCGATGTCCATAATCCATTCTGAAGCATGAGGTGTCATACCCTACAGTACAGTTAGGGGGATAGGCTTCACCAAGAGTATTGTGAAGCATAAACATTTGACGGGCAAGAGGATTATCAAAGCTCAGATCAAGATTAGGACTGATAGGATGATTGGCAAGCAATTCAGGAACAAAATACATAGTAAGACCATTTGGGCATTTGATCTTGCGCCCTACAAGATGTTTTAGGTCCCCAGCAATAGCATCAGACGCCTTTGATTTCCGGCTGGAGACCTTTCCCTGCAAAAGAAAGTTAATTCTTCTTAACCACCCACATCTTCAGGGGTGGCTTAGAAGCAATGAGTCTAAGTGCAGCATCTGAGAACTTCGGCTTTGGAGCCCTAGCAAATAGCCTTGCAGGAGATGAATGATACTCATATGAATAAGCAGAAAAGTTCTTAGTTTTATGAACAAAGCGGTTTGAAGACACATGCTCATATTCATAAGTCTGAGTACGATTCCCTGCAAAACATTGGCGTTAGGGTGACTCAGTTGAGTCCTGTATCTGTATGAAGCCTTTGGACCATATGAAGCCTTTGGTCTGGGATTTGTCGTCTTCCCAGGTGGTGTCATGATGACATTCACAGGAAGATTCTCAAGACAATTTTGGGAACCCAGACCTTCTTCATATGTGGCCCATTCCTGCAGTTAGTACCAATATACCTGGCAAACACTTCACCATTCTGATTCTTAAACAGTTTATAGTTTGCATCAAAGGATTCATCAATGATAATAGGGTTAGCACAAGTGAAGCCAAATAAGGTGGATGGATCCACTAAAGGTCCCTTTGCAGCAACCCATGTGGTTTTGGGATACTGCTCAGGCATCCAGTAGGAGCCATCAACATTCATTTTCCTCTCGAACCCAACACCCTCTTTCCTAGGGTTTCGGTTCAGAATCTGCTTTTTGAGGACATCGCATAGTGTCTGATGCCCTTTGAGACTTCTGTACATCCCTGTTTCAAGCAATGTCTTCAACCTAGCATTTTCATCAGCAATAGTAGTGGTATCCTCAACAGAGGGGTTAGTTACCACATCAACAGTTGAAGATATTGCAACAGTAGCAACAGTAGAACATTCAGCAACAGAAGTAGCGTTATCACGCTCAAGGCATTTTAGACATGGTGGTTCAAATCCT
Organism: Triticum aestivum; assembly: GCF_018294505.1. NCBI lineage: Eukaryota > Viridiplantae > Streptophyta > Magnoliopsida > Poales > Poaceae > Triticum > Triticum aestivum. Next base: position 122,096,079 of record NC_057802.1, on the reverse strand, counting down.
TCCTGAGCGGGACTGGTCTGTTGAGCGCGAAGTGACTCATTCTCTTTTTGAAGATCTTCATGAGCCGCTCTCAATTTCTCAAGCTCTTGCTTCCTTTGAAGATAATCATAGGAAAGCTTTTCATGAGTGGTTGAGAGCGTTTCATGACGACCTTCAAGTTCCTGGTACTTAACATGAAGATTTTTTATGTCTTCAATAAAGGACTGAGAACGGGTCATTTCTGCGTCCAACAGATCATCGCTTTTGTCTAACAGTTTTTTAGTATGTTCCATAGCTTTCTGTTGTTCAGTTGCAATTTTAGCAAGTGTTTTGTAGCTGGGTTTGGATTCACAATCAGAGTCATCTTCACTTGATGTTTGAAAGTAAGCATCACGTGATTTTACCTTGGCACCACGTGCCATGAAGCAGTAGGTGGGAGCAGAGTCCTCCTTGTCATTAGCATCAGTGTTGGTGACAGGGCCATTGTCTTCAGTGTTGAAGATAGACTTGGCGACGTAGGCTGTAGCTAGAGCCAGACTTGCAACGCCAGGGTCGGACTCCTCCTCAGACTCCACCTCTGCCTCCTCAGAAGCAGACTCCTCCTCTGAATCCATCTCCTTGCCAACAAAAGCACGAGCCTTGCCAGATGAGATCTTCTTATGAGATGAAGACTTGGATGAGGACTTGGAAGAAGACTTTGAGGATTTCTTCTTCTTCTTGTCATCAGAATCATATTCCTTGCTCTTCTTCTTCTTGTTGTTCTCATTGTCCCACTATGGACACTCAGAGATGTAGTGTCCAGGTTTCTTGCATTTGTGACATGTTCTCTTCTTGTAGTCATGAGTGGAAGCTTCATCATTTCTTGAGCTGGATCGTGAAGACTTTCTGAAGCCCTTCTTCTTAGTGAACTTCTGGAACTTCTTCACAAGCATAGCAAGTTCCTTTCCAATGTCTTCAGGATCATCAGAACTGCAGTCAGATTCTTCTTCAGATGAGGAAACAGCTTTTGCCTTAAAAGCACAAGTTCGGCCATAGTTAGGATCATAGATATCTCTTTTCTCAGATAGCTGGAACTCATGTGTGTTGAGCCTCTCAAGTATGTCAGACGGATCGAGTGTCTTGAAGTCAGGGCGTTCTTGAATCATCAGGCCAAGGGTGTCAAATGAGCTGTCAAGTGATCTCAGTAGTGTCTTGACGATTTCATGCTTGGTGATCTCAGTGGCGCCGAGAGCACGAAGCTCATTTGTGATGTCAGTGAGGCGATCAAACGTGAGCTGGACATTCTCATTGTCGTTTCTCTTGAAGCGGTTGAAGAGGTTGCGAAGAACACTGATCCTTTGATCTCTCTGGGTTGAGACGCCTTCGTTGACCTTGGAGAGCCAGTCCCAGAATAGCTTCGACGTTTCCAGAGCACTCACATGGCCATACTGTCCTTTGGTTAGATGACCACAGATGATGTTCTTGGCAGTAGTATCCAGTTGAATGAACTTCTTGACATCAGCAGGGTGACACCTTCACCAGTCTTGGGAACGTGTAGCGACCAGACCTCAAATGGTCTGTGCTGCTGTGCACCAGTGTCATCCCTGGATCAGTAATGCTGACACGCACAGTACAAACGGAGGATTTATAACAGAGTAGCAATCACACACTTATTACATCGAGGATCTCCAAAGAGAATAAGTATGATAAATATGGCTTAAGGCCATCTAAATACGATAACAGCGGAAGACTTGGAAGATAAGTGAGTCCATCAACTCCAACGGCATCACTGAGTATAAGACCACGACCTAAGGCACCTTACTCATCGTCTGAAAAGTCTGCAACATGAAACATTGCAGCCCGAAAATGGGTCAGCACATGGAATATGCTGGCAAAATAACACATGGAGAATAATGAACAATAATAATGCTATACTACATGCATATATGGCTGGTGGAAAGCTCTATGGTTAAAGTTTTTGCGGAAAGCCAATTTTTCCCTACTGCAAAGGAATAAATTTTATTTAAATATCATGGTGGTTGTTAAACATTGAGATGGTTGACAGCATCTCAATCCCAATTAAAAGTCATCATTAACCCAACAAAATTAATTAAAAGTAACATGGTGATGAGATTCAAATGATAATCCAGGTACTAGATACTCAAGTTGTCCATAACCGGGGACACGGCTAACCATGATTAGTTTGTACACTCTGCAGAGGTTTGTGCACTTTTCCCCACAAGACTCGATCGCCTCCGCTTGATTCTCGCACTACATGATGTTTGAGAAACGGATGACCGAGACACAGTCTTTCAGAAACAATCACTCTTTACTCCGGATGGACAGTTACACCTACTTTCCCCTACATCTGCTAGCCCACCTCTTCAAGAGATCATGTAACCTACTCAACTATGCTAGAGCCCATAATAGCTTGTGGCTGCACACGGAAGTTTCTAGCATGAATAATCTTATGATCCCTTTGAGCCTGGGTGGCGGTCCTTATACAAACAGACAACACTGGGTTCCCCAGGTGCCTCAATCCACCCAGATGTGAGTTTTAGTTGCCACCTTAAGTAAACCATTATTAACAATCTCACATCTGTCATGAATGTCTCTCAAACCCAATCCACGTCTACGAGCATAGCATGGCAATATAATAGCAAACGTAGAAGTAACTCCCAAGGGTTTGATAAAAGAACAGGTAATAGGTACTACCTCAACTACTTCCCAATACCCACAATTTAATTAGATCCTAATCATGCAATGTTTGAGGAATAGATCTAATGCAATAAAAACTGGGTATGGAAGGTATGATCAAAGTGTTACTTGCCTTGCTGATGATCCGCGAAACCTAGCGATTCGAAGTAACAAGCGGCACACTCCGGGTACTCTATCGCAAACAAACAAGCAAACAATAAGTACTCATCTAATGCACAGGTAAAACTCGAATGAAAGATCCAACCAGAAAGTTCAACTTAAGAACTCCGGTTTGCAAAAAGAATCAACTCGAACGAAGCAACGAAAGTCAAACGGCGAAAGAAACAAGCTTCGTTTACTAATCTGGATCTAGGTCAAATTTTACAGTAGCAAAAACTTGTTTGAGTAGGTTATACGGAAAGAGAATTTCGTGACGAAACTCTAGGCGCTTGAATCGCCTGATTTCGATAAACGAGCGAAAAGTTAAACAGAAATGAAGATCCGATCAGAAATCGAGATCTGAGATAATCGCGGAAAATCCGACGAAAAAGAAAAACGGACGAACGGTTAAAGAACGGACGTTTGTTAACAGAGAAAATCCGACGAACGCGTTCGTTAAAACGAACGGGTCGGTGAACGTTCACAAAATAACAAAACCGAAGAAATAAACCGATCTAGGGTTTTTTTTTAAAAACAACGAATGGTTTTTTTAAATAAACCGGCAAACGACGGCGAGGTGTACCTCGTCGGGGCAGGGCTCCGGCGAGGCTCGGCTGGGCTCCGGCGAGGGCGGCGGGGTGCGGCGGGGTGCGGCGGGGCTCGGGGGGGCTCGGGGGCGGCGAAGGGCGGCGAACGGCCGGGCTCGGCGGCGAACGGCGGCGGCCTTCGGGCGTCGGGCTCCGGCTCGCGGGGCGGGTGCGGGTGCGGGGTGGCGAGGGAGGGGGCGGCGGCGGGGTATAAAGGAGGGGGGGTGCTTGGAGGAGGGGGCAAGGCGCGGCGGCGGCGGTGTCCATGGCGGACACGGCGGCGGCGGGCGGCGTGCTCGCGGAGGAGACGCGGGGATGGGACGGCGGCTCGGCTGGGCCTCGGCCTGGTCGGGCGCGGCGCGATTTTTTTTTAAACATTCTGCCGAAAAATTCATAGAAAAATAAATAAAAATCCAAAAAAGATAAAACAAATTTTCCCCGTCTAGTTAGAATATTTAGAACAGGGTGAACATTTTTTTGACACAAAAATGCGGTTTTGAAAACGGACAATATTTTTTAATGCAATTAAAATTACAAATAAAATACGAATAAAATCCAATAAATGATTTTAACATTTTTCCTCCAATATTTCAATTGTTTTGGAGAAGTCATATTTTCTCCTCTCATTAATTTTTTTATGAAATACTTTTCCGGAGAGAAAATAATTAAAACCAAAAATCCTCGTTTTATTATTTGATGAAAATCAAATATGAAAATTCGAGAAAATCCCCAACTCTCTCCGAGGGTCCTTGAGTTGCTTAGAATTTATCAAGGATTTGTCAAAATGCAATAAAAATATGATATGCAATGATGATCTATGTATAACATACCAAATTGAAAATTTGGGATGTTACAAACCTACCCCCTTAAGATGAATCTCGCCCTCGAGATTCGGGTTGGCTAGAAAACAGGTGGGAGTGGTCCTTCCGTAGATCTTCCTCTCGCTCCCAGGTGGCTTCATCTTCCGTGTGGTGACTCCACTGGACTTTGCAAAACTTGATAACCTTACTGCGGGTAACTCGGCTGGCATACTCAAGAATCTTAACTGGTTTCTCCTCATAGGTCAAATCACTTTCCAGCTGAATCGCTTCCAGCGGCACAATATCTCTCAGTGGTATCTCAGCCATCTCTGCGTGGCACTTCTTCAACTGGGAAACGTGAAATACATCATGAACTCCAGACAATCCTTCGGGCAATTCCAGCTTGTAGGCAACTTCTCCCATACGTTCCAAAACTCTGTATGGTCCGATAAAACGGGGCGCTAACTTTCCCTTAACTCCAAAGCGCTTCACTCCTCGAAGTGGTGATACTCGAAGATAAACTCTGTCTCCGACTTCGTGAACTGTCTCCTTTCGTTTAGAATCAGCATAACTCTTCTGCCTGGACTGGGCTACCTTGAGCCTATCGCGAATCAACCTCACTTTCTGTTCAGACTCCTTAATCAAATCTGGTCCAAACAACTGACGGTCTCCAACTTCGTCCCATAACAACGGTGTTCTACACCTCCTTCCGTACAAAGCTTCGAAAGGGGCCATCTTCAAACTGGTTTGATAACTGTTGTTATAAGAAAACTCTGCATATGGCAAATTGTCGTCCCAACTAGATCCATAATCTAGTGCACAAGCTCTCAACATGTCCTCCAAAATCTGGTTGACTCTCTCGGTCTGTCCATCTGTCTGTGGGTGAAAAGCTGTACTAAATTCTAGCCTGGTTCCCAATGTTTCATGTAACTGCTTCCAAAACTTCGAGGTAAATTGGGTTCCTCTGTCTGATACAATGGTCCTCGGAACTCCATGCAAACATACGATCCTGGTCATGTATATCTTTGCCAACTTAGCACTGGTGTAAGTGGTCTTCACTGGGATGAAATGAGCCACTTTTGTCAAACGGTCGACTACAACCCATATTGAGTCATAGCCTGAACGAGTCCTGGGTAATCCTGTGATAAAATCCATGCCTATTTTATCCCACTTCCATTCGGGTATCGGCAATGGTTGTAGCAATCCTGCTGGCTTCTGATGCTCTGCCTTCACTCTCTGACACACATCACAAACTGCTACATACTCTGCAATATCCTTCTTCATTCCGGTCCACCAGAAAGTATTCTTCAGATCCAAATACATCTTGGTATTCCCTGGGTGAATCGAGTACGGTGAATCATGGGCTTCTTGCAAAATCAACTTCCTGATCTCCGGATCATTTGGCACATAAACGCGGTCCTCAAACCATAAGGTATCGTGCTCGTCCTCACGAAATCCCTTGGCTTTTCCTTTGCTCATCTTCTCCTTTATCTCGTCAATCTCCTTGTCTGTCTTCTGAGCTTCTCTGATCCTTTCCATCAAGGTAGACTGAATCTCCAGTGTCGCTAAATAGCCTCTTGGGACTATCTCCAAACATAGCTCGCGAAGGTCCTCGGCTAACTCCTGAGGTAACTCTCCTGTCATGAGGGTGTTGACATGACTCTTGCGGCTCAACGCGTCTGCTACTACGTTAGCCTTTCCTGGGTGATAATGCAATCTCATATCATAATCCTTAATGAGCTCCAACCATCTCCTCTGTCTGAGATTTAACTCCTTCTGCGTGAAAATATACTTCAAACTCTTGTGATCCGTGTACACCTCACAATGGTTTCCGATGAGAAAATGTCTCCATGTCTTCAACGCATGCACCACGGCTGCTAACTCCAAATCATGCGTAGCATAATTCTTCTCATGGGGTTTAAGTTGTCGTGAAGCATATGACACAACTCTTCCTTCCTGCATAAGCACTGCTCCAAGTCCTCGACGAGAAGCGTCGCAATAAACTTCATAATCCTTGCGTTGATCTGGCAGAATCAACACTGGTGATGTAACCAATCGTTTCTTCAACTCTTGGAAACTAGCTTCACATTCCTCAGTCCAATTGAATTTGGTGTCCTTCTTCAATAGCTCAGTCATGGGCTTAGCAATCTTCGAGAAATTCTCGATGAATCTCCGGTAGTATCCTGCAAGTCCAAGAAAACTCCGGATTTCTCCAACTGTCGTGGGTGATTCCCAACTTGTCACTGTGTCAACCTTGGCAGGGTCTACTGCTATTCCTTCTCCAGAAATAACATGTCCAAGGAATCCAACTTCCTTCAGCCAAAATTCACATTTGCTGAACTTGGCATATAACTGATGTTCTCTGAGCTTCTCAAGTACCAATCGCAAATGCTCCTCATGCTCTTCCTCATTCTTGGAAAAGACTAAAATATCATCAATGAACACCACGACGAACTTATCCAAAAACTCCATAAACACTTTGTTCATCAGGTTCATGAAATAGGCAGGTGCGTTAGTCAGACCAAATGACATAACGGTATACTCATACAGTCCATATCTGGTGGTAAAAGCCGTCTTAGGTATATCCTGCTCTCGAATCTTTAACTGATGGTATCCTGATCGTAGATCGATCTTGGAAAATACTTTAGCTCCTTGTAGGCGGTCAAACAAATCATTGATCATCGGCAGTGGGTACTTGTTTTTGATGGTCACTTCATTCAATCCACGGTAATCAACAACCATCCTCAGCGATCCATCTTTCTTCTCCACTAGAAGTACTGGTGATCCCCAAGGTGACGAACTTGGGCGAATATAGCCTTTATCCAGTAACTCCTTGATCTGCTTCTTAATTTCCTCCAAATCTTTTGCGGGCATCCTGTACGGTCTCTTAGATATTGGCCCTGTGCCTGGCAAAAGTTCAATCAAGAACTCAATGTCTCTATCCGGTGGCATGCCTGGCAACTCTTCTGGAAATACATCCGGATAATCCTTCACCACTGGTACTTCCTCCTGTACAACTCCTGATAAGGAATTCACTTGAGTCCTCTTCGGCATATGCCGGGATACATACTTGATCCTTTTTCCTTCTGGGGTGGTAAGCAAAATCGTCTTGCTGGCACAATCGATGTTTCCTCCATACAACGATAGCCAATCCATTCCCAAAATCACATCCAAACCTTGCGACTCCAAAACTATTAGGTCTGAGGGGAAAACATGCCTACCAATGGCCAATGGCATCTGAAAACATCCTTGGCTTGCCATATACTCTGCTCCTGGCGAGGTTACTAACATAGGGGTTCTGAGAACTTTGGTGGGCAGCTTAAACTTATTCACAAATCCCCTTGATATGTATGAATGCGATGCACCAGTATCGAAAAGAACGGTTGCAGTAAATGACTTAACCAAAAACTTACCTATTACTGCATCAGGCTGAGCTTCAACCTCCTCCACGCTCACGTGGTTCACGTGTCCTTTGTTGAACGGGTTCGGCTTCTTCCCAGAGCTTCCATTACCATTTCCATTTTGGGCTTCAGGACAATCAGTTGCATAATGTCCAGTCTTCTGGCACTTGAAACAGGTAACGTGACTTAGATCCCTCTTGGCTGGGGTAGATGGGTTGGTGCGGTTCTGTCCGTTGGTTCCTCCATTCCCATTACCATTCTTGGAGCCATTATGGTTGTGCGAACTACCTCCTCCATGGGTATGCTGAAACTGTCCTCCCGGCTTCGGGGCAAATCGTGGTTTCTGCTGAGCTCCAGAATTATACTTCCCTTGTCCATACTTCCTCTTACGGTTTTCAATCTGCTGTTGCTTCCCTTCAATCATGAGAGCTCTATCTACCAGCTCCTGGTAGTTGTTGAAGGTTGCTACCATCAACTGCATACTCAGTTCATCATTCAGTCCTTCCAAAAATTTCTCCTGCTTGGCTGCATCTGTAGCAACGTCATCTGGTGCATAACGTGCTAACTTACTGAAATCCTCCACATACTGGCCTATGGTGCGTCCTCCTTGGCGTAGGTTGCGAAACTCGTGCTTCTTCATAGCCATAGCTCCTGCTGAAACATGAGCTGTACGGAAAGCTTGCTGAAACTGGTCCCATGTGACAGTGTCAATAGGGTGCGTGGCTGTATAATTCTCCCACCATGATGATGCGGGTCCATCAAGCTGATGTGCGGCAAAACGCACTCTTTCCGCATATGTGCATCCTGCAGTGGTCAACTCTCTTCCAACTTTGCGGAGCCAATCATCTGCAACAATCGGCTCGGTGCTACTGGAAAACACCGGCGGGTTTAGCCTCAAGAAACGGGCTAAGTGATCAACAGGTGGTGGTGGCGGCGGGTTGTTGCCTTGGTTCTGCACTAACACTTGCATCAGGGCATTCTGTTGCTGAATCAACTGGGTGATCTCTGGTGGGAAAACAAATCCGGGGTCGCGTCTCGGAGGCATCTGATGGGTTAGAAAAGATGAGGGTTAAGAATAGAATGAGGTCTAGAGAGAAAACACTACCCTTATGCTCATGAGACAAATACAATCAATATCACTCAATCAATTCAAACAAAGCATAACAATCGATCTAACTAGCGTTACAAAGTGCTTGAACTATACTATTAAATGGGGGAAAACTACTACTGATATGGTGGTCTACTTAGAAATTCTGATCAGTTGAAGACTCCATGATGTCTGCTCCAGCTTCATCAACAAAGTCATCTTCACTTGGTTCCGAGTCGGTGTCGTCGATGATGATGTAGTTGTCCAGACAAGTGCATTCGTCATCTTTTGCTTTTGGCACTGGATTTCCCATGAATACTCCGATCTTCTTCTCCAGGTCGTCATTCTTCCCTACTAATGGGACGATTTCCTCCATATAATCCTCGCGTGTAGCCTTGAGTTCTTCCTCCAGCTCCTTGATCTTCGTCAATGCCTTCTTCAGTTCTTCCTTGTCCGAGCACATCTGGTTCTCCTGGCGACGGATATGTTGGTTTTGCTCCTGGATGAAAGCTGCAATTGATCCATCCTTCTTAGTTCTGATCATCTCCCATTGCGCGTCTCGGCGTCCACAAATCTGATAAATTGTATCCTTAAGCTCCTGGTGGTAGACTTCTCCAATGCGTCCCATAGCGATGTGGGCTGCCATGCTCTTCCCTAAACTCCAGGTTGGTGCTTCGAAAACCAATCTTATGGGTTCAGTAACTGGCACAAACGTCCTTCCTGGAATGTGAACTTGAATCTTCCAGCTCTCCTCTTCGGGTAATGTGGCGTTGTAGGTTCCGGTGATGCTTGGTATTCCTATGTTCAAGTACTTAGTGACTTCCTTCAAGTGTCGTCCAAAAGGCGTGTCTTCATCTGGTTGCATGAACTTGCTCCTTGCATCCGCCATTCCTAAAAGAGTAGAAAGTGGAGAGGGGTCAGAAATGAGAAGAGAGAAGTGTTCTAGGGCTTAAGCTTAGTGGTCGTGTCCTACAGTCAACGTGTGCTCTAATACCACCTTTGTAGCGACCAGACCTCAAATGGTCTGTGCTGCTGTGCACCAGTGTCATCCCTGGATCAGTAATGCTGACACGCACAGTACAAACGGAGGATTTATAACAGAGTAGAAATCACACACTTATTACATCGAGGATCTCCAAAGAGAATAAGTATGATAAATATGGCTTAAGGCCATCTAAATACGATAACAGCGGAAGACTTGGAAGATAAGTGAGTCCATCAACTCCAACGGCATCACTGAGTATAAGACCATGACCTAAGGCACCTTACTCGTCGTCTGAAAAGTCTGCAACATGAAACGTTGCAGCCCGAAAACGAGTCAGCACATGGAATATGCTGGCAAAATAACACATGGAGAATAATGAACAATAATAATGCTATACTACATGCATATATGGCTGGTGGAAAGCTCTATGGTTAAAGTTTTTGCGGAAAGCCAATTTTTCCCTACTGCAAAGGAATAAATTTTATTTAAATATCATGGTGGTTGTTAAACATTGAGATGGTTGACAGCATCTCAATCCCAATTAAAAAGTCATCATTAACCCAACAAAATTAATTAAAAGTAACATGGTGATGAGATTCAAATGATAATCCAGGTACTAGATACTCAAGTTGTCCATAACCGGGGACACGGCTAACCATGATTAGTTTGTACACTCTGCAGAGGTTTGTGCACTTTTCCCCACAAGACTCGATCGCCCCCGCTTGATTCTCGCACTACATGATGTTTGAGAAACGGATGACCGAGACACAGTCTTTCAGAAACAATCACTCTTTACTCCGGATGGACAGTTACACCTACTTTCCCCTACATCTGCTAGCCCACCTCTTCAAGAGATCATGTAACCTACTCAACTATGCTAGAGCCCATAATAGCTTGTGGCTGCACACGGAAGTTTCTAGCATGAATAATCTTATGATCCCTTTGAGCCTGGGTGGCGGTCCTTATACAAACAGACAACACTGGGTTCCCCAGGTGCCTCAATCCACCCAGATGTGAGTTTTAGTTGCCACCTTCAGTAAACCATTATTAACAATCTCACATCTGTCGTGAATGTCTCTCAAACCCAATCCACGTCTACGAGCATAGCATGGCAATATAATAGCAAACGTAGAAGTAACTCCCAAGGGTTTGATAAAAGAACAGGTAATAGGTACTACCTCAACTACTTCCCAATACCCACAATTTAATTAGATCCTAACCATGCAATGTTTGAGGATTGATCTAATGCAATAAAAACTGGGTATGGAAGGGTATGATCAAAGTGTTACTTGCCTTGCTGATGATCCGCGAAACCTAGCGATTCGAAGTAACAAGCGGCACACTCCGGGTACTCTATCGCAAACAAACAAACAAGCAAACAATAAGTACTCATCCAATTCACAGGTAAAACTCGAATGAAAGATCCAACCAGAAATTTCAACTTAAGAACTCCGGTTTGCAAAAAGAATCAACTCGAACGAAGCAATGAAAGTCAAACGGCGAAAGAAACAAGCTTCGTTTACTAATCTGGATCTAGGTCAAATTTTACAGTAGCAAAAACTTGTTTGAGTAGGTTATACGGAAAGAGAATTTCGTGACGAAACTCTAGGCGCTTGAATCGCCTGATTTCGATAAACGAGCGAAAAGTTAAACAGAAATGAAGATCCGATCAGAAATCGAGATCTGAGATAATCGCGGAAAATCCGACGAAAAAGAAAAACGGACGAACGGTTAAAGAACGGACGTTTGTTAACAGAGAAAATCCGACGAACGCGTTCGTTAAAACGAACGGGTCGGTGAACGTTCACAAAATAACAAAACCGAAGAAATAAACCGATCTAGGGTTTTTTTTAAAAACAACGAATGGTTTTTTTAAATAAACCGACAAACGACGGCGAGGTGTACCTCGTCGGGGCAGGGCTCCGGCGAGGGCGGCGGGGTGCGGCAGGGCTCGGGGGCGGCGAGGGGCGGCTCCGGCGGGGCTCGGCGGCGAACGGCGGCGGCCTTCGGGCGTCGGGCTCCGGCGGCTCGGCTCGGGGCGGGTCCGGGTGCGGGGTGGCGGGGGAGGGGGCGGCGGGGGGGTATAAAAGGAGGGGGGGTGCTTGGAGGAGGGGGCAAGGCGCGGCGGCGGCGGTGTCCGTGGCGGACACGGCGGCGGCGGGCAGCGTGCTCGCAGAGGAGACCCGGGGATGGGCCGGCGGCTCGGCTGGGCCTCGGCCTGGTCGGGCGCGGCGCGATTTTTTCTTTTTTTGTTTTTAAACATTCCGCCGAAAAATTCATAGAAAAATAAATAAAAATCCAAAAAAGATAAATCGAATTTTCCCCGTCTAGTTAGAATATTTAGAACAGGGTGAACATTTTTTTGACACAAAAATGCAGTTTTGAAAACAGACAATATTTATAATGCAATTAAAATTACAAATAAAATCCAATAAATGATTTTAACATTTTTCCTCCAATATTTCAATTGTTTTGGAGAAGTCATATTTTCTCCTCTCATTAATTTTTTTATGAAATACTTTTCCGGAGAGAAAATAATTAAAACAAAAAATCCTCGTTCTATTATTTGATGAAAATCAAATATGAAAATTCGAGAAAATCCCCAACTCTCTCCGAGGGTCCTTGAGTTGCTTAGAATTTATCGAGGATTTGTCAAAATGCAATAAAAATATGATATGCAATGATGATCTATGTATAACATACCAAATTGAAAATTTGGGATGTTACAGAACGCCATTCTTGATGACATACCAGAGGTCGACATCAATGGCTTCAAGATGCATGCGCATCTTATTCTTCCAGTAGGGATATTCAGTTCCATCGAAGACGGGGCAAGCAGCGGAGACTTTGATTATCCCTGCAGTCGACATAGCTAAAACTGCAGGTGGTTAAACCGAATCACACAGAACAAGGGAGTACCTTGCTCTGATACCAATTGAAAGAGCTAGTTATCGACTAGAGGGGGGTGAATAGGCGATTTTTATGAACGTCTTCAAAACACGAGAGTTTCGAAGACAAACAATAGAAATGAACCTATTGATATGCAGCGGAAGGTAGACTACACTAAGCAAGCCATAGTCAAGTATGCAATGAAGTGAAAGCACGAAAACTAATAGCAGCTAGGTAGTAAAGATCAGGATGGAAGATAGTATGAAGCCAAACAATGATAGTAGTCACACAGTGAAGTCAAACAAGTAGTGCAAGTAGGCAATGACTTCACAAAGACAAACTGTAAGTAAAGAGAGGGAGAGGATAGAACCAGTCACTTGGTGAGGACACAGGATTTGTTTGACCAGTTCCAGTTGCTGTGACAACTGTACGTCTGGTTAGGGAGGCTGAGATTCAACTTAGAAGACCATGTCTTCACCTTATTCCCCTTGAGCTAAGGACACCCAGTCCTCGCCCAATCACTCTGGTAAGTCTTCAAGGTAGACTTCCAAACCTTCACAGACTTCGTTCACCGGCGATCCACAATGACTCTTGGATGCTCTGAACGCGACGCCTAACCGGCTGGAGGATTCACAGTCCTCAAGTGTAACAAGTCTTCAGGTCACGCGGACAGAAAGAATTCAGTGATGCCTAACACTCTTTGGCTCTGGGTGTTTGGGCTTTGTCCTTGCAAGGATTTCTCTCTCTCAAAAGCTTTGGAGGTGGGTTGCTCTCAAACGACAAAAGCCGTGCACTAACTCTGAGCAGCCACCAATTTATGGTGTAGGGGGTGGGCTATTTATAGCCACTAGGCAACCTGAACTGATTTGTCCGAAATGACCCTGGGTCACTAGGGAACTGACACGTGTTCCAACGGTCAAATTTCAAACACACGCGGCAGCTTGACTTGGGCTACAAGTAAAACTGACTCATCCAACTCTGGATAAGATTTGCTCTCATTGTCTTCGCTCGAAGAGATAGGATTTGGTTGAGCATCACTTCAGTCATTATGACTTTGTTCACTGGGACCCGACTTAACAGTACGGTGGTTCCTACGACTCAACAAAGAAGAAAAGGAAACAATGAAACAACTATGTCTTCGCGCTCCATAGTCTTCACGCGATGTCTTCTCTTGTCATAGTCTTCATTGTGAATATCTTCACATACCACCATTATCTTCAATGTCTTCATACATTTTTAGGGGTCATCTCCGGCAGGTAAACCGAATCAATGAGGGACTACTACCTGTGTTATCCCTCAACCAGGTTTGTCGTCAATACTCCAAAACCAACTAGGGGTGGCACTAGATGCACTTACAGAATGTCAATTAGATTAGTAAATGGATTATTAATAATAGGGCAATTAGCCCGTTAATTGGTCAATTAGCTTGCTAATTGGGTTTTCCTATTGCAAAAGGTTAATGAGAAAATACCGTGGGCGATGACCTCAGGCAACGCACACAGTTTCTAGGAATAAACCGTGTTGGATCAATGAACAATCACACACGACATTCTCTTGAAAACTGTTTGCGTTACGCCACCTTGCGCAAACGTTTTCTTTGGAGTGACTGTGTGGGATGTATATACCAACGGAAACGTTTAGCCGTGACTGACTGTGTGGGATGTACTTACGACCGGAAATGATTTTGCCTGTATAATTGTATTTTTTTAGCACTACTGTACATATTTCTGTATTTGAGTGCTCGCTGGTCGCACACGACCTCATTCTGCCGAGCGTGTGTGCCAGGACGGCATATCCCCGACGGTTTCTGGGTCGTGTGGGAATGACCCCCCTATCGCCCACACTCACTTGGCGACGATTCCGAATGCCGTCGCGGAAAGGAGTTAAAAACCGTTTGTTTAGGACCGACGCGCACCAGTGTATGTAGACATGACCGAGGCACATCTCCGGTCAATAACGAATAGCGGAACCTGGATGCTCATATTGGCTCCTACATATTCTACGAAGATGTTATCGGTCAAACCGCATAACATCATACGTTATTCCCTTTGTCATCGGTATGTTACTTGCCCGAGATTCGATCGTTGGTATCATCATACCTAGTTCAATCTCGTTACCAGCAAGTCTCTTTTACTCGTTCCGTAATGCATCATCCCGCAACCAACTCATTAGTCACATTACTTGCAAGGCTTAAAGTGATGTGCATTATCGAGAGGGCCCAGAGATACCTCTCCGATACTCGGAGTGACAAATCCTAATCTCGATCTATGCCAACTCAACAAACACCATCGGAGACACCTGTAGAGCATCTTTATAATCACCCAGTTATGTTGTGACGTTTTAGCACACAAGGTGTTCCTCCGGTATTCGGGAGTTGCATAATCTCATGGTCAGAGGAACATGTATAAGTCATGAAGAAAGCAATAGCAATAAAACTAAACGATCATTATGCTAAGCTAACGGATGGGTCTTGTCCATCACATCATTCTCTAATGATGTGATCCCGTTCATCAAATGACAACACATGTCTATGGTCAGGAAACTTGACCATCTTTGATTAAGGAGCTAGTCAAGTAGAGGCATACTAGGGACACTCTGTTTGTCTATGTATTCACACATGTACCAAGTTTCCGGTTAATAAATTCTAGTATGAATAATAAAGATTTATCATGATATAAGGAAATATAAATAACAACTTTATTATTGCCTCTAGGGCATATTTCCTTCAAGAATATGGTAACCAAGGCAGCAACGTCATCCCCAATCCAATCCCAGGTTGCAAGGTAAAACTCCACATTGAAACCATCAGGGCCAGGTGATGCATTTAGCTTCATATCCTTGAGAATCTGCAAGATTTCCTGCTTATCTGGTATGGAATAAGTGAAATCATCTGATTGGATTAGAGGCTGAGTTGCAAGAAAAGGCCTGCCCATATTGATGTTAGGAGAAGAAAAGATGTATCTGAAATAGTTCACAAAAGTGTTAGCAATTTGACCTGGCTTAAAATGTATAACATCATTTTCATCCTTAATGGAAACAGTAGTGTTCTTTTTCTTCTCTTAAGAACAGATTGATGGAAAAATCTGGTATTTCTATCTCCATCCTTAGCCCAAGGTTTCTTTGCTCTTTGTTTATAAAACTGATTTAGCTTAGAGAGATTCTGCTCATACCTGATTGTGAGTGCGCTTTATTGAGCATGATCTTGTTGGTGAAGAGGCTTTAGTTGAATCTGATTGATTTTTCCCTCAATTTCTTTTAACTCCTGGTGAATAGGCTTTTTCTTCCTGCACCATTTCTTTAATGACCCTGCAAGAGAGGAAGTCCTGGTAGAAGAAGAGGCTAACCTGGTACTATTCCAGGCTGCCTTAGCATGAGCATGGAAATCTTTCTCAAGCAGCCACCTATTCTCAAATTTAAAGGATTGCTTAGGTTTATAAAACTGGCCCTCAGTGGAAATCAAGATAGGCGCCTGATCACTAAGAAGGATAGGTAAATTAAGCACTTTCATATTTGGATAGCAAGCACACCAATCCGGATTAACCAAACATCGATCTAAACATTGATAAATAGGATTTGCAGTGTGTTGCCTATTGCGCCAAGTGTAGGCCAGACCACTATAGCCAATGTCAAATAAGCCACAATTTTTAATTAAAGCATGAAAAGCAGACATCCTATACTGATTAACATTAGCATTGCACTTGTCCATATCATGTAGGATGTCATTCATGTCACCCATACAGATCATTGGCTTTCCTAAGTTATCATACACAAAATAGGCAACCTGATTCCATGTAGTACTAGTTTGACGATGATAAGGATCTCCATAGATACACACAGGACAAAACTGTACACCTGAAGCTACATGAACAACGTTAGCTAGGATGGAGTGAAACGACACGCTATAAACAGTAACCTAAAGCTCATCGGTCCACATCCGCCAAAGCCCTCCTGACGATCCTCTTGAAGGAACTACAATAGTATCATCAATGTCAAAACGATTAACAAGATCACAAGGACGAACTTTAGAGGACTTAATTTCAGACACAAAAATTATCTGAGCTTTAGTGGAATGGATGAGATTGGCCAGAAACATCATACGATCATCGCCGAGGCCCCGGCCCATGCCTCGACAGTTCCAGGCAATGGCTTTCATGGCGCCCGAGGCGCGTTAGGGCCATGCGCCGTTGGCCAATTTGTTAAATCAACATCCATGCTCTGACTAGTATGATCCTGCCTGAGTTCCGTTGTACTACCTTGGCGAAGGGTGCTAATCTCAGTTAGAGTTCCCATTGCAGTCTGAGCTATGTTAGCACCAGTGTGAGAATCAGCATCCACACCCACATAGTAGTTGCTATCTAGGATAGGAGGAGAGAAACCGCCCCGACGAGAGCTGGTTGTGCCTGCACTGCTTGTCGATGAAGGTGTGCGAATGGGCCATGGATCATAGGTCTCTCCATCCTTATTGGCATATGGTTGAGAAGAACCACCAAGTTGAGTGTCTGCCCTGTTTGTACCCAGGTAAAGGCCGCTACCAACATGAGTAACAACACGGTGCCGTTTCTCCACAGCAGCCCCAGTGCAAGAGCGAAGAGACACATGATGATGTCGTCGCGTATCTCCAGACCCCCCCTAAGGGACGAACATCCCAGCAACTGCTTTTAGATCTATGTTGACTGCTATATTTGGGTACCACATCACCAGCAAGAGTCTGACTGGAAGCAGGAATGGTAGCGGCAGGTACATCTTGAAGACGGTGTATAAGCTGACCAGCAGGTGGAGCTCCAAGCAGACTTGGACAGGGGTTAACCTGGGGCACAGTAACAAGAACAACTCCAACATCACTCGATGGAGCCTGAGTCGATCCATTAATTTCCTGTCCTAAAATGGGTTGCCTCTTTGCAGGAGGAGGAGACGGTCCAAGAATTGAGTCGCAAGCTCTCTTAGGACAAGATTTGAAAGGAGGCGGCACATTATTAGAAGGAGGGGCATTGATAATTCGCACTTGCATATGGGGGATTTCTTGATGATAAATTCTTTTGGGAAGTGCTTGCCGATAAAGTGAGTCAGAGGATGCAGACACAGGAACATGAGAGGCCATCAGTGTTGTGTTACTAGCATTATCCTTTAATATATTTGTAGCATGCTGATCCTTCTGTGGCAACTGTTGACCAGCGGCATCTTGCAGGCTGTAATGGAGTGGTACAGGGATAGACTGAGCTGAAGGCCCTGCTTCAAGTCTCATAATTTGTTCGTTGATATTTCTTACAGACCATTATGTTTTTTTGAGAGAGGGTATCTTTGCTCTGCTTCCTTTCCTTTCTGTTTTGGATCCTCAATAAACTGCCATTGCAAACTCATCGAAGAATGCACAAACTTGTTTTTTTAGGGGGGAATCAAAACTTTATTCATCAAAAACCACAAATTGTGGGATACATCTTGGAGGAGGTTGGCCAAACCAAACGTGGCGCCCCGGACCCAGAGAAAGCGATGACTTGGCTAGACTATGTGCCTCCATATTGGATGCACGAGACTCGAAAATGAAATTACATTGGAAAGAGTTTGCTAGTATTTTTATTTCGCTAATGACAGCTCCTGTGCTGCCCCTACATCCCTTATTGATATCAATGATAACTTGCTTGGAATCGGATGAAATCACAAAATTCTGTAGTTGGAGATCTGCCGCCAGTGCCAAACCCTCTCGGCAAGCGATCGCTTCCAAAGCTTCAGGGTCGTCCAGACCTGCAATCACAAGGGATGAGCTGCCAAGATACGCGGCAGATTCGTCTCTGCATACCGTCACTGCTGTCCCCCTACTGCCCTTGCGGACACCAGCATCCACATTAATTTTTGCATGGACTTGAGGAGGAGCTATCGGCCTTCCGCTCCTGATCACTACTCCGGCACCAGTCACCTGGGGTGGTTTGACCTTCAGCATGTCTAGTTCATCAATAAATCTGGTGATGAAACTGTGTAGAGTGAGGACTTTGAAAAATCCCTTCATGAATTGCCTTCCGTCTCGCTGCCCATATCGCCCAAAGCGTAACCGAGAGCTTCACAAAGAGCTCGTGTGACATTGACTCCATCATAGTGAACAACCATTGTTTGGCATTTGGTTCGGTTGTAGCTGCAAGATTTTCCGTGATCTCCGCGTCCATCAGCGACCAGATGCATCTGGACATTGAACACTCTATTAGGGAATGCCTCCATGAATCGTGAGCACCACATATGCCGCAAGCACTTGAGTCACTCATATGTCTGTGTGTCCTCACATCGTTGGTAGGGATCGAGTGTTTGGACAATCGCCAGAGAAACATCCTCACCTTGCCCGGCACTTGAGTTTGCCAAAGCTTTTTCTAGGCTCCCTCCTCTCTGGACGTGCTGGAAGGTCCCGCCGTGCTTTCCAGCCATGCCTCTCTTCTAGCTCTTGTCGCCACCAACATACGGTAGGCTGATTTAACAGAGAAATTTCCATTCTTTTCGTAATGACAGCTCCAGAAATCCGGAACGTTCATGGTGCACAACGGAATGGCCATTATTACCCGAACGTCCATTGGCATAAAAACTTCTGACACCCTGTGTCTGTCCCATTGAGCTGACGTGGCATCTATGAGCTCTGAGACAAGTTCTGGTGGGTTCTGTGAGATGCACCCATACGGTCTCATCATTTCCTCGCGTGGCAACCAGTTTTCTTCCCAGACTCTTGTCGTTCCCCCATTACCTATTCTTTTGATCAAACCCAGCTTAAGGGTATCCCGCCCCTCGATCAAGCTCCTCCATATTTGGCTTGGGTGATTCCCCAAATTTGCATCAAGAACCGAAGTGTTTGGGTAGTAGATACTTTTTAGTAGGCGAGCACATAGGGAGTCAGGGAATTGCTGCAGACGCCATGCCTGCTTTGCCAGCATAGCCATATTGAAAAGTTCGAAATCCTTAAACCCCAAACCCCCCATACCTTTGGGTTGTGTCATAGTCTTCCAGGAGACCCAGTGTGGCTTGCGTTTACCATCTTTGCTTCCCCACCAGAATTTCCTGATAAGCATATTGAGGTGCTCACATAAACCCCGTGGAAGCTTAAAGCACGACATAGAGAAAACCAGGACCGCCTGTGCCACAGACTTGACTAGTATCTCCTTTCCTGCTGAAGACATAGTATTTTCAATCCAACCTTGAACTTTGGACCATAAACGATCCTTTAGGTACTTGAAAGCTCCATTCTTTGAGCTCCCCACATCAGATGGCATCCCCAAGTATTTTTCATTTAGAGTCTCATTCGGTACACCCAACAGATTCTTGATCTCCGTCCTTACGGATTCAGGGACCCCCTTACTGAAAAAGATGGAAGATTTACTATGGTTAACTCGTTGGCCCATAGCCTGGCAATACATGTCCAGCACTAGGTTCACCTCAGTAGCGGCCATACCATTAGCCTTAAAAAACAACAGGCTGTCATCTGCGAATAACAAGTGGTTAACTGATGGTGCCGACGGTGCCACCTGCAGGCCACTCAAATTTGATGACTCGTCTCTAGATTTTAGGAGGCACGAAAGGCCCTCTGCTGCTATTAAGAACAGGTATGGGGATATCGGGTCCCCTTGTCTGATTCCACGTGAAGGAGTAAATTGCTCAAGCTTCTTACCGTTAAGCTGGACAGAGAACTTCACTGTTGTTACTAGTCCCATAACGATATTTATCCATCTTTCTGTGAAGCCTAGTTTCACCATGATTGCCCTGAGATATTCCCACTCAACCCTATCATAGGCTTTTGCCATGTCAAGTTTCAAAGCACAAGACTGGTGCTTTTTTGCTTTATTTCTCTTCATGAAATGTAGACATTCATACGCCGTGATGATGTTGTCTGTAATCAGTCTCCCTGGCACAAAGGCTGACTGCTCTTCGGAAATTATATCCGGAAGTACTAACTTGAGCCGATTTGAGATCACCTTAGAGGCAATTTTATATAAAACAATGCACAAACTTATCGGTCGGAACTGAGTTAGCAATGTAGGATTTTTTACCTTTGGGATTAATACTAGGATTGTATCATTAATGCTGGCTGCTGACTCATTACCTTCAACAATCCTCAAAACTGCTCTTGTGACATCATCTCCACAAATCTCCCAATGGCGCTGGAAAAAGTGTGCTGGGAACCCGTCCGGGCCGGGCGACTTCATAGGAAACATCTGAAAAAGAGCCGTCTTGACTTCCTTGTCAGTATAAGGGGCATTAAGAATCTCATTCGTACCCTGAGTCACCTTGCGCGGTACCGTCGAAATCACTTGGTCCATGTTCTGTACACCTTCAGATGTGTAAAGTGTTTTATAGAAGGAAGTCGTTAAGGCTTCCATCTCTTGTATATCTTCTGTCAGCTGGCCATCTTCCCTCTAGAGTGCTTTTATCTTGTTCTTCCTCCTTCGACGACTGGCTCTAAGGTGAAAGAAATAAGTGTTTTTATCCCCGTGCATTAGCCACTCTAATCTAGCTCTTTGGCGCCACAAAATCTCTTCACGATGGTATAATTCAACCAGTGTTTCAGTTATTTTTAATTCCTCATGATTGGGGCCGGATCTTCCTGGGGCTGCGCGCAACTCCTGTAGCCTGCGGAGCAGTCCCGCAATCTGCAGCCGCACATTCCCGAAATGATTGCGATCCCACTGAGACAGATCGTCTGAGACACGCGTCAACTTTTGCCGCACTGATTCCACCGAATCCCCTTGCTGCTGCTGTCCCCATCTGGCCGTAATTACTGCTGCATGCGAATCATCTCTTTCCCAGCAGAGCTCGTACTTAAAAGGTCTAGGTCCGCGTGTACACGCATGCACGTCGCGGAAACTAAGTAGCAATGGGACGTGATCAGAAGTGGTAGCAATTTTATGTTCAACTGTTGCATCTGGGAAGGCCATCAGCCACTCCGGATTTGCTACCCCTCTGTCCAACCGGACTCTGGTGTACGTTCCACCTGTCACCCTTCGCTCAAAAGTCCACTTGTTTCCTCTGTACCCCAAATCGGTAAGGCCACAAGTATCAAGAGCATCACGAAACGAAACCATTTGTGCTTGGCTTCTGGCTCCCACTCCATCATGTTCATGTGCATGTAGAACCTCGTTGAAGTCTCCAATAACCACCCATGGCAGATTATGTGCTCCCACAATTCCGGTCAGCATGTTCCAGGTTTTGTATCGTTCATTTACCTGTGCCTCACCATAAACAAACGTAACTCTAGTTTTGACATCCACCATCTCTTCAACAGATACATCGATGTGATACTCAGAGTACCCAAGAATTTCTAGCTTTATTTCCTCATTCCAAAAGATACATAGTCCTCCACTCCTACCCAAGCTGCTCACTGCAAAACTTTTATTATAACCTAGTCTCCCTGCCAAATCCTCTACTCGAGAGCCCTCTAACTGTGTTTCAACAATACAAGCTATAGAGGGGGCAAATTGCCTCGTGAAATCACGAAGCTCACGAACTGTCGCGGGTTTGCCAACCCCGCGGCAGTTCCAACACAGGAGACTCATTGCGCCTGGCGCGACCCCACTTGGGGGCCCGCCAAATGCGCATCGGGGTTCTTGGTAGGAGCTGAACTCTTTGGAGCAGACGTCTCGTTCGCACTCGAGCTGGGTTTGGTCCTCTTCGACTCCTGTTTCGAGGAGGGACTTACTGGCATTTTCGGTGGTGGAAGCATTGGGGCTTTGTTCGTCGTGACAGGTGTAGGGGGAAGCTGTGGTTTATGACTAGGCTGCACCAGAGCTCCCCTCTTCCTGTTTTGATCAGCATCATCCATCATGACATCACGTTCGTGATCCTCTTCTTCCATGTTGTCTTCTAATTCCATACTGTTATATTGGGTGGTGCCACGTCCTCGGCCACCAGTAGAGCGACCTCGGCCCCTTCCACTCCGGTTTCCTCTGCTTTCGCCAGGGCCTTGCCCCGGTCCTTTGAACCATGAAGCTTTCAGGTCCTTGAAGACCAGCGCCTCCTGTGGCCATACACCGTCTCCACACTCCTTGAAGAGATGCCCTAAATAGCCACATACCGCACACCAGTCCGGCAGCCTTTCAAATTTTACCCTGAAGATTACACGCTGCATACCTTCCTTCTTCTTGATCACTAGTGAAACGGCATTCTTCAAGGGTTTAGTCACGTCAATCCTCACACGAACGCGTGCAAAGTTCCCTTCAAAGTCCTGAGATTTTGGTTCAGCGTATATGAATTCTCCCACCGTGGCTGAGAGCGCTTTGATCTTTGGATAAAAACCATCGGGCAGGTCATGGATTTGCATCCATATTTCTATTTTTGTGAGATCAATCAGGGAGGGCTTTGTGAAACCATCGTAAGGAGTGATGACCACCGCTTTTCCCTTGAACGTCCAAGGGCCATCTTGCATTACCCGTTCCCAATCGCCTAGGCACGAGAATTGCAGCGTGTACAGATTATCTTCCAGCAGTCTGATTTTCACCTCCTTAGCCAGATCCCAAGCAACCCTCATGTTCTTGAAAAACCAATATTGGCTATACGTTTTCTCCGTATGAACCCTAGCAAGGGCCATCCATCTGGTTGATTCTTCAGAGAGTTCCTCCTCCTCAACCACGACATCTTGCAAGTCTCCTTCCTTCAATCCGAGCTCCGCCATCATTGCTTCTAGATCAGCATCTGCCGCGCCCAACAGCGCGCCGTCCTCCTTAGATCTCTTGCCTGAAGAAGCTGGTTCCGCAGGTGGTATTGTCCCCATCGCTTCCCCCGATCCTGCCATCGTCGAGGCCCGCGAGCCCCAGATCACCGGCGAGGGGGGGAAGGCAGGGTAGATCAGGTTCTCTACGGTGGGGGGTGAAGAAAACGCCGCCGCCGTCGAGAGGAAGCAAAACCCTAACGAGAGGGGACCAGCATCGTGAATGCACAAAGCCTATAGAAGCGGTCCATGCCGCATGTCTCAGCCCATTTCACCGCACGTGTCGCCAGCCCAGAAGCGCAAAGGGCAAAGCCGCCTCTCCTTCTCCTTCTCCTTCTTTCCGCACACAATCGTGGCACAGTCCTCCTGACGTCTGACCACCAGTGCGAGCATTCCGACGCTAGGGTTCTGCCGCGGTGCCGCCGCATCGTCGCCCGCGACCGCCGCCGCCGCTAGAGATGGACGCCGCGGAGGTCGCGGCGAAGGTATGCGCCCTCGAGGCCGAGCTCGCCGCCACTTCCCCCCGCATTGCCGACCTGGAGGCCCGGGTCTCGCTCCTCGAAGCCGAGAACGCGCGCTGGAGGAAGGCCATGCCCAGTGGGGAGGCCTCTGGTCGATTGGTGGAGGGTTTGGGCGGCCCCAAGCCAAAAACAGTCCAGGCGTATGGTTCTTTTCACGAGGTCGGTGACGGCGAGGAAGAGGGGGTTGCCGCTGATGCCGGCAACGGGAGGAGCGGCGAGGAGGATGGTGTTCCCGCGGTGCCGACCCCTAGGAAGCGTGCGGTGCGGGCGGTTATCGGTGGGAGCAATGGCGAAAACGAGATTGACGATGCCGGGGGAGGTGGTGGTGGTGGAGACCACCGGAGGGTTCGCCGAAATGTGGGTCTGGAGAATGATGACGTTTGGACCACACCCTGCGGTAAGAAGCACACCACCGCACGGGTGGCCAGCAGCGACAGCGAAGATGAGGGCGAGAAGAACAACAAGGATGGTGAATTGCAGGCGGGGGTGTTGGGTGCTCCACCCAGTAGGAAGCGTGCACTGCTTAGAATAATTGACAGCGATGAGGAGGATGACGAGACAGAAGGGCGCCCTGCACCCACCATAAGGCGCTTGACTCGCTTAGCTGAAAAACAGTCGAAGAAAGCACGAGTCGATCCCAATGATCATGAAGAGAGCGAGGATGGTTCAGGACAAGATGGTGGTATGGGTGAATCTAAAAATGATGCAGATTGTTCAGAAGATTCTGACAGCGAGGTATTCTATCATGATATTGTAGCTTACATTGCTCACAAAAGGACGGTTAAGTAAGCATCTGTTGAGTTCTTCAGTCCATGTCATGTTGTAGCAGTCCTCTGTTTTGTGTTCTGCCCTGTTTAATTCAGCACAGACCATCTCTCCTTTTGGATATAGGTTAGATTTATTCTTGTTGCAATGGTGCACACTGTGTATCCTCTAGTGGATTCATGCCTATTTATTGTTTTCCTAGTTTTGGTTTAGCTCTGATTTTGTTTCCTGTTCTGTTAGCAGATGGATTACACCTTGCTGAAGGATGTGACCCTGGCGTCAAACAACCGGGTGAGGGTTCGAGTCAGAATAGCGCGCATTTCACATTACATGAGCAAGCATCAACGAACAGGAATTCCACGGCTCGATTTTGTGATGCTCGATGAGCAGGTGAGATACTTGTCATTTTGTAATGTCTTGTTCATATACCTTCACCATGTAAGGTCACCGTGCTGGTTCAATGTTTATGAAATAGGGGGGTATGATGGACGGCCAAGTACCTGCGTGGTCTGCATCACCCTTTTTGCAACACATCAAGGAGAATGATGTGTATTACATACACCACTTTAAGGTTGTCCACTCTAGTCTGCCCTATAGGGCCGTTGATCATCCTTGCATGGCAATGTTCACGGAGTACACAGAGATAAGCAAGGATGAACATGTGCCTGATAGTTTTCCGGTGTATGCATACAAGATATCGCCTTATGAAGTCCTCCGATCACGTGAAAACAACACAGCGCTAATGTCTGGTATATAATATTCTGCCTCCGTAATTGTATGTGCAGCTGCTGCTCTTCTCTCTCTAATCTAGGATTGCTTTTGGTGCCTGATGCAGATGCCATTGGTCTTATGCTGCGAGTTTCAGATGTGAAAACTGTTACGGTCAATGGTACACCTCGGGCAGTCCGTAACGTGTACATAAGTGATGGCAGGTATGTTTATAGAGCTTCATTGTTGGTCACTTTTAGTTGCTTCATGACAGTCTTCGGTGCTGTTCTACATGCTTGTGAATTTTCTGATTATGTTTGAAGAGAGACAGCTGTTGTTGCTTTGTGGGAGGCACATGCAAATCAATTCCCAGCAGAGACTCTGCAGCAGCAGATGCAGCAAGGACCAGTTGTCATTCTCTTTGTTGCCGTGACTGTCAAGCTGCGTGAAGGTGATGTTTTTTTTTCCGGCAGTTCTATTTTGTCTTTGGTCTCCTTTGGTAATTGCTGTCTACGTGTATTAGTAGCATCAGATATCATTTGCCTAATTTTTCATCACATCAGGCCAACTGTGTTTGCAAGGAAGCAAAGTCTGTAGGTGGTATCCCAATGCTCCTATTCCAGAAGTTTTAGCTTTGCAGAACAGGTGGATTTCATTTTATTTTGTACTCCCTCCGTCCCATAATGTAAGACGTTTTTTAACACTAGTGTAGTGTGAAAAAACGTCTTACATTACGGGACAGAGGGAGTAGTTCTGTGTCATGTAGGAATATATAGATCTTATGGTACAATCTTTGTTTCCCTGGTATCATCTTGATTTTGCTTTGGTATCTGTTAGTTCTGCTGGAGTTTCACATGGGGCCAGATTGGTTGACACATCACCTACACAGACCCAGACGGTACGTGTCAGTGTAATGCTATATAGGAATACATGTTATG
Organism: Triticum aestivum; assembly: GCF_018294505.1. Lineage (NCBI taxonomy): Eukaryota > Viridiplantae > Streptophyta > Magnoliopsida > Poales > Poaceae > Triticum > Triticum aestivum. Next base: position 122,069,915 of record NC_057802.1, on the reverse strand, counting down.
ATCTTCACTTGTTCAAAATATCGGCCAATAAATCAGTTAACTGGCCGATTAATCCCTGCTTGGTGGATCACCGAGTAGCTGATTTATCGGCCGATTAACTGACTGGCTCGCCTATTAATGCCCTACTCGCCAGCCGACCGAGCAATTACTTCCTGAACATCGCTTTTGAATAATGTTTGAGACCTCCATGTTTTCTACTTCTTATCTTCCCTATATATCTAGGTCTATAGTGAGAGTGTGAGTGGGAATGATGGAGCTTTGGGCAAAATAAAAGGGTATTCTACATCCACTAAAAGGTGCTTGGCTCAGTTAGCTAAAAGTCAGTCAGAGAGTACGAGCAGATTGTTGAGAAAACTCCACGTAGATGTTATGGGTTTTGCATAGGCAGTAAAAGGAATGCTAAGAGTACGGATTGCGAGTATAAGGTAGATATGCTATCAACATTTGCTGAACACCCTGGACTTTGCATGAAAGTTGTTTGCCCTCTATGGAAAGCAAACAAAGGAAGAACAGTTGTATAACAAACAAGTACTCCCTCCGTCCCAAAATTCTTGTCTTAGATTTGTCTAGATAGGGATGTATCTAATACTAAAATGTGACTTGATACATCCGTCTTTAGACAAATCTAAGACAAGAATTTTGGGACGGGAGGGAGTATAAAGTATTTAACCAGATAGATGCTGGCCCTTGACTTTAACCGACATGTCTGCATAGCTGTATCTCCATTTAAATGCCACATGTGCCATTTAGTTTGTCTTTGACTTCATTTTATATAACTCTCCAACTTTGCACCATATATTTGTAATTGTTTTCACCACTACGACAAGCTAGCGCTCATGCACTTACAAGCTACGAGAATAAGTATACAGAGCAATGTGTTCACGAGATAAGGGTGTATTTATTATTGTGATGCCAAGGCTTAGCTTTGGGCCTACGCCTATCTGGTAACAGCTTAATAAACATATATAATGTAGTTTTGTTTGTGACTATTGAATAAGTATTGCGGAACACAAGCATACGTGATGTTTTCTTATCTTTTCTTTTTCATTTTCGCCTTATCAGTTTAGTTGTAGCGAAGAGACCAAGAACTGGGGGTATCAGTTTGTCTCATGCAGCAAATTGTTTTCTTGTTTAGGGATTCATGCATAGCGGGCTTTCTTCTGGATGGTGATGCTTTTGGACCGCTCAAGAAGACTGCAAGTGCTCTTGGCAGTTGTTTGTAACCTAGGAGTATGAGAACAAGGAAGACCCCTACTTTCCATGACTCTGGTGTTAGTTATCACCAACTTTATATTTTGACCTTTCTGTGACCCTCTGTAGTGCGTCCCCAATCAGTCTTCTGTAGTACTCCTACTCTCGAAAAAAAAGTCAGTCTTGTGTAGCAGTGTAGATATGGGTTTAGTCTGTGGTTAGGGGCATGCACCCATCCTATGTTGACATCGCTAGGATGCTCCCTGTAAATCTGTAATATCTCGCTATGCATCTATCCTCGAGATGTTACCCGATGTGCTTTTGGCCACTTGTTGTGTATTGTTCGATGTCTTTGTTCATGGAGTCAGAATGGCATGCCTTCTCCTGCCAATTGGAGGTGTCGCCAGTCCTGTCCAATTCCTCTAATGAATGGAAGGTTGGCGCAAGGCAGAAATTCAAGAGTCTATGTCGGGGTGTCTAGACCGCAAATTCGCTGCCGTTTGATGTCGGTTTCAGGTTTATGGAGAAGGTGATGATTTATGTCCAGAAAAGGCGAAAAGTTGCTGTGGATGCTGCTGAGTTGCCGACAATACGAGCCCGCAGAGCCTTCTGATTAACGCATATAGCTGCATGGTTGTTTTGTCAGACGCTGATATGGTGATGGTAGCTCGTCACCCGAGTTGACAAATAAGTTGATGCTTATTTGTTGACATGTCAAGATGATAAACTTGACAGCCTCATCCAATTCACCAATGACTGATCGAATGCTGGGTCAGTTCTATGTATTTAGCAGCAAACCATATGACTGTAGAGTCGTTTCTCCGATTCTTCTCTCAACCAAACACTGAACAATCCAGCAACACATCCATCCCTCTCGAGCATCAGAAAGGAGCTCTATTCCTCCGCATTCCTGACAGGAAAGTGGCAGCAGCAGCAACAAAGACCCGAACAAAAAGCTCGCACCAAAATCAGCCACATATCTCGAGCTCATGGTCATGGCCTCCCTACATGACCAGCAATTAAGCTTGAGACCGCGAGAGCATATGGAGCGGTCAGTTCGGTCTCTGTATGTGGCAGTGGCACGGACGGGTGCACAACCCCACCGGTGCCACTGTCAAGCGAGAGCCTGGAAGCACGTGCGAGCTGCGGCAATGGCGACCTTGGAAGATTGATCAGTTTTCCATCTGGTTTGTCGTTGCTTTCAGATCTAGCACAAGTCAACTTAGGTGTATGAATGGCGGTGTGGGCTTCTTCGTCGTGCGCACATTGACGCGTTGAAAGCTGGAGATTTGAGTGTGGTGGTTGTGAGCACTTGTTCCTACTTAACAAACTGATCATGACCACTCCGATCCTCCGCGGGAGTACGAAATAAAGGTTCTTGTCTTGTGCGGAAGGTACAGGTACCAATAGGTATAATCCCTTGGAACCACGTTTTTCTTTCAAACCTTTCAACCAATCAATGCGATCTTGTAGGGCAGTTTTTGTTAAAACTCGAGCAGTTTCTTGAAAACTTGTTTCAAATATGAAACTTGGGGTGTTCAAGGAAGGCCTTGTAATTCCTAATACGATTCCTCCGTAAAGAAATATAAGAGCGTTGTGATCTAAACGCTCTTATACTTCTTTACAGACTAGACTACAGAGGAAGCACTGCCTTTATAGTAAACTAATGCAAGGTTTACTTAAACTGCGAAAACGTCTTATATTAGTGTACGGAGGTAGTAGCACTTAGTTGTCCAAAAAGGATAAAAATCACTGCTTTGTCTACCAGCATGATTGTTAGTTTTGACCGATTGGAAAAAAAAACTAGCATGTGGCACTGCTGAGTGCTGACTAGGATAAAACTAGAGTTAAACAGGTCAAAGACGGGTTAATTGAGAAAGAAGATTGTGAAGTCGACGATTTTCAGACTTGAGGGGAATAAACTGAACCCTAGGACTTGACTGAAAAGCTGTGCCTACTTGACGTAGCACGGCCCAGAGTGTGGACGATGGACAGATAACCAGCAGCAAATGATTATCCAAGGAAAAACGAGGAGAGGTAAATTGTCTTATCATTCACATTTGGTCACGCTAATAATGAAGTTCCGCTGAATGTGCTGGCTTGGGCAGATCCATGCATCTTCCAGAGCTCATTTGGCCTGTTCAAACATCCCTTTTCATTTTTCACTATAGCCAGGACACCGAAGCAAGCTGTTTTGGCTTGTCAGGACAGTCGTTGCACGCGACACTTGGCACTGGTCAGTGAGGAGCACCCAGCGGTCGTCCACACAGTACACACACGCTGCACTGTACCGCAGCCTGGGTTCGAGCCTCGAGGAGTCGGGGTCTTCAGGTCGACGCTTGGGGCACGCCTACGGCGTGTTTGGTTGCCGTGTGCAACAGTTGCGTGCATCGCATACACTTCTCTATTCAGCCTGGCTATGCAAATGCAGCCTCAAATGCATCATATATATGTTGTTTGGTTGCCTGCATGCCCTCTTACCTGCATGGGCTGAACCACACTGTCTGGTGTTTGGTTGCCTGCATGTTAGTCCACAAACCCAAGACATGGTGTTTGGTTGTACGCAAGGCCTGATGTGTGGTAACCTCTTTGGCTAGTTGGTAAGGTTACCACCACACTTCGGCATCACACATCATAAGCACAACAGAGTATAAAACAGAGGATCAACTAGCATAATTCAGATATAAGCAGTACCACAGATATAATAGTTCAACGCATAAACCATCAACTAGCATAATTCGATAGTACGCTCGAAAGAGGTGGCCCAGCCCTACTCCTTGGCGGCGAAGGCGTCGTCGTGCTTCCTGCACTTGTTGACGACCTCAATGCCATCGTCGTCGAAGATGATGACCTTGAGGGTGTCAGGAGTGAGGAGCTTGAACGTCACCATGTGGCCGATCTTGATCTGATGAACGGCTGCGTAGGTGGCCCAACCCTGATCCAGGGTCACCCTGCCGTTCATCAGCTTGACCGTCACCTTCCAGGAGCAGCCGATGTTGTTCCTGAGCTTGAACTCCGTCGGCACCGCGACGAAGTGCTTGGTGAAGTCCAGGGGCATGGGGATGCACTCAAGCTTCGGTGCAAGGATGACCTTGCAGAAGTGAGTTGGGCCATCCTCGTGATGGTAGTGGCTGTAGTTGCGGCGCTTGTTGCTGGGGGGTTCCTCCATGCCCTCGTCGTCGCCACCCTCAGGCGTCTTCGGGTCTTCCTCGACGGTGGCCGGCAGCACAACCTCATCGGGCATTGGGTGAACGGGCTCCTTGCCCTTGTTGTCAACGGCCGGGAGCACCTCCGTGCCCATCTCATTGGTATCCTCGATCTGCACACAAGTCATGGAGTCAGGCATTGCACAGAGTTCATGGCTAATTCAAGAGCTTGTAGTTAAAACGGCATGACTGTCACTCTTCTCCTCCTCTCCATCCCCCCTATATTTACTCACCCTGCCGAGCACTATTTACCCACCCCCTCTTTTCTCTCACTGTCAACCTTCCTCCTCCCCATCGCCATGAGCTCTAGCTCCAGCTCCAATGCCAACCCCTTCCCTTGGGGTATTGGCTGGAGGGCCTTCTTCCTCGGGTGGACGGCTGGTGACTGGACCAAGTTCGAGAACACCATGGAGGTGTGCTCGAACTTCGGCTTCATGCCGGACATGCAGAACAAATCTAATGCCGTGCTCATGAAGGCCACTAAAGAAGAGCTGAAGACGCTGATTCCTGACCCAGCGAAGGGCGCGATGGCAGTTGACATCATTCGCTGGGCCATGAATCAGGCCGTCTCCGACGACCCTAAACAGAGGAAGAAGTGGTGCAAGTACAGGACCTACTGGGCTCCTAATAACCGCCGTGCCGCAGTGTACTAGGAGACGGCTATCGTGCCACCAGCAGTCATCGGCGGGGAGCCTAAGGAGGAGGAAGAAGAGGCGGTGCACATGCCAGCTAGGGCGCCGGAGCCAGTCCGTCCTACCTGGCAGATCGACCTCGACTCCGCCGAGGACGACGAGGACGACCCGTCGGCCCGCACGGCGATGAAGAAGATGAAGGCCAGCGGCTCGACTAGCCGCTCCGCACGCCGGTGACGGCCGCCGCGGCCAGCCGGTGTCCGTTGTGTACCCCCTTTCCCCCTATTCCCCTATCCCCCAATCCCGAAATCTACCTTATGCATTCCGATCTTGCATGTATGAACTCGTATGAACTGCTATGAACTAGTGTGAACTACCCCTATGCTTATCTACCTCTATTCCCCATTCCCCTCCGCCGTGGATCGAATCTATCGCCGTGGATCGAATCTAGCGTGCATGTCGAAGAGAGAGAAGTGCTTACCGCCATTGATGGAGTCCGGTGGTCTTCTTCCTCTGCTCCGATCCGCCGCCGCCGGTGATGGAGTCCGGTGGTCTTCTTCTTCTGCTCCGATCCGCCGCCGCCGGTGAGAGTTGGGAGAGTGGGGAAGAGTGGGGAGAGGGAGCGGTGAGGGGCGGTGAGGCTAATAACTGCCGGTGCTTCGGGAAGCAACACGGCTTATCGGGGGTGGCCGCGCGCGTGCAGCCGCGCTCGCCCACGTGCACCGCTCGGGCCTGGCCTTGGAGAAACTGCCGATTCATACGTTTCGAGCGAGGCAGGCCCAGAGCTGCTTTAAACATCGTGCTATGCAGGCCCAATAATAAAACTAGGCAACCAAACCCGTCCCTAGAGTCCCAACCGAGACCACATGGCCGTGGGGACATTGCGGAGAACCGGCCGAGAGACGCGAGCGGCTCCGTGTCGACTCTCCTGTGGGCAAGTCTTCTCGTCGCCGGTCGCGCCGCATGCCACAGCAGGCACAGTCGCATCATTTCGCACTCAAGAAAGTCCGTCGCCTGATAGACAAACCCGGCATGGCCGGCGACTGATGGCGGCCCCTCCCGTGGCAGCCGGTCGGCTCCGTCTCCGGCCCCGGGCAGGCAGGCAGGCGATGATGCCACTGGAGAGCCGCCGTTCGCGGACACTGCATGAGTGTTGGGAGCAGAAACACTGCACCGTCCAGGTAATACCCACAGGTTCCCGTCTCCGAGCCCGAGCGGTCAGTCATCTTGTGTCTGCTTTTCATGCTGCACCGACAGACAGTACAGTATACCATGTCACAGTGGCACGATTCCCTTAAAGTACATTTGGACTACACTGGGCCGTTAGAGCATCTGACTTGGCAAATTCAGCCCCTCAAACGCCCGCGGACACGTCCGGACGCGTCCGCGGGCACTGACCGGGCACCCCTCAAATGTTGGCCGCATATTCACATATCGTAAATTTTGATCCTCAAATTCATGTGATCCATGCACGTCGATCAATGATACAAACTGTCCGAATGTCAAAGTTCGTAACAAAGCAAAACAAATCATAGTTTAAGAAACCAGGCATGGCAAAATGAAATCAATATCCGAGCGTGACGGATGGCATCGGATCACTGGCTCGGCGCCTGCTCTGACCGGAAAGCTCTCCGGAATGGCCCAGCCGGCGCTCGGATCATCGAATGCCCCAAAGGGGACGGACAGCGTAATCCACGTAGGTGCTCAGAAGGAAGGGGTGCGGGGATCCGGGCGCGGCGAAGGAGACAGCTGCTTCACCACGTCTGTACTTCCCTGCGACGCCCCGCAACTTGCGGGCGACGTTCTCCGCCTTGCAAGTCGCCGCCGCCAACACCATGCCTCCCACGGACGAGGCGGACTGCGTCTCCATCGCGGCGGTATGGGTCGGGCTGGACGACATCTCCGGCGATGGATCAGGACCGGAGGTGAGGATTGAGAGAAAGGGTGGAGGCCGGCGAGGGTCCGGACGCGAGAATGGTTGGAGGGCGGTGGGAGGAGGAGGAAGGGCTTGGTGGATTTGATGCAATTTAGGGTGGGGGCGGGTTGTCGGGTCCGACGTGGCGGGCGTGTCCGGGCGCCCCTATATCCGCCCCATATTTGGGCTGGATATGGGGGTGCCGGTCAGCCCGGGTGTTTGAGGGCCGTTTGAGAGGCCCGTATGGGTCAAAAAATCGTGACCAGGTGGCCTGCCCAGGCGTTTGAGACGTGTTTGAGAGGTCCGGTTGTAGATGCTCTTAGAGGATCTAACTGAACCCATAAACAGTGACCGATCACCCCTCGCATGTCCCGTCCGCAACCATCTCCTTCGTCAGGAGTGAAGTCCGAAATAAACCTTGAACTCGTGCGCCTTGACGGAATCAAATCCTCAAATCCATGCAATCTCACGCAACGCCGAAATAACATGCATAATTTATCTACTAGATCAACACACAACATGAGAGACTTTATACAAAAAAATCGACACATTCTACTAGCTCTGAATTATATAGCTATGGAGGAAGTTCACCCAAGGCCGCCCTTGCATTTGCTCTTCCCCCTACAGTCTTTGTCGTCGAAGCAGCAATCGAAGATGTAATATGGATCGAGTCGGATCTGCTCACCGCGAGAGTTGTCCGTCACTGACCTCCGCCTTCCCCTCTTTGGGGGCACACCGGCGAGGGCGTAGACCGCCCGGGTTTGCTTCTTCGCAAGGTCACGCCCCATCCGGGTCTGCTACCCGCTATGCCGAAAATTGCCGAAGAAAAGCTTGGGGGTTGAGCTGAGCGGTCTGGAAGTGGAGTGCCTAGGGTTTGATCCGGGATGCGGATAGGAACACATATTTGTGTGGTCGGGGTGGGCCAGTGTGGGCAGATTCCAACGTGAAGGACGTGTCTAGACGTCTTCATATCCGCCCCACATATGGGCTGTGTATGGGGTGGCAAACTGCCCGGACATATATGGTCGGTTTGAAGTGTCCGGTTAGGTAACATTTTCGTGATCAGGCCATCCGCCGGAGTATAGGAAGGGTCCGATGACATATAGGAAGGTCTTATATAGATGCTCTTATTTTCTACTGTACTAGGAAGGAAAACACTCCAAACCGCCGAATGACTGAATGTTTGCTCATGAGTCGTATCAGGAACTTGTTATAGATGTCGAATCAACCGGCGCGTTCAGCGTTGTTAGCCGACATGATCAAGATCCTAGTAGCACCTTGTTTTATCAAGTCGATACGCCATATCCATTAGCAGAAACGATTTCTGGACCGGGTCGCGAGCGAAAGTAAGGTTCGGATGCAGGCGGGTATACTGCGAGGAGATTTGGGCAAACGGCGAGTAGTCCAATTAGCTCATAGGTGGACGCCGGTGAAACGCCTTGTAATCCGCGTTGTAACATAATTGTGGGGGGCTCTTCATCCTTTCTTTTATAATATATAATACACACACTCGTGAGTATTCGAGAAAAAAAATATCCATTAGCAGAGGGAGCAGTAGCACATATAGTCCAACAATCATCTTTCAGTTTACAGGACAAACCAAACCAGACCAGACCAACCCACGAACAGGCGACTTGTGTGAGCCAGCGAGGCACACACAAACACGCCGGAGTGGCCGCATGCGGAGTGGAAGACAGATTCAGTGGTTGGTTGCATCACCATCCTCTAGCGACGCTCGGTGTCTGGACTCTCTCTGGAGCTCGGTTGCTCGGCTCATGGTCATGGGGATAAACATGACTCCACCGTGAGCCGCTGGGTGGGAGACGTCGCTGTTGGAGCCCGGGCGTGTGCGTGCGTGGCTGAAACAGTGCGGCGACAACCGTTGGGGAACAGTGCGGCTATGCAACGATTTGGTTGGTGTGCCGGTCAAGGCGGTCCCCTGTGGCAAGATCAGGCGTCTGATGAGGCAGGCAAAAAATCTCTTTCCTTCCTTCTGGTTTGTTGGATTGACGCTCCGGAAGGATTTCAGATGCGACCTTGTCCGATATGGGTGATGCTTGAATCTGACTCCAATGGAACATGTATCTCCTTTTCTCTTTTGGTTGAGGTCCATCGCCATCGGCCGGGTTGAGATCCTATGTGGTACTGCATGATGCTATAGTGCCGATGACATGTGGAGCCGGGTCCACACGGCAGTGACCGTACTGCATGGTGGGCTACTGTGAAAGATTCTTTAATAGTGTTTCAAAACAATTCTGACGATTTCCATATTCCCACCTCTTGTTACAAAAACTGCCAATGTAAAAATCACGGGACAAACCGCTCTAACTGATTCCTTGTACCTCTTCTATCCCTGAAACGTCTAGAGTGTAATTCTAAAAACTAGGTTGTGGTGTTTATGTTTAGAGGTTGGGGGTTGTTTTACGTGGCATTGTAAACGCGGCAGTTATGGCAGGATGGAACATCCAGATCCATCGAGCTCTTCCTCTTGTCGACGGTGCTTCGAAGTGTATCTAACAGCAATACGATGCACGTATGTGGTTTAATATGGCAGTGGGACGTCACCTTAGATTACCAGATGAACACGAGGCACAAGTTTTACCGAGATTTGGGCCCTCACGTGGCCAGTAATAACCCAACTCTTGCTTATGTGAGTATATCATCGACAAGTGACAATGCGGTGTACAATGGCATGTCCGGCAAGTTGGGAGGCAAGTCCTCGAATGTGGGCGTGGACGATCTAGATGAGGGATCTATAGATGAGTAATCTATGCTTCTAGGGTTTCTGGAGTCGAACAAGTCCTCCCTTGTGTCCCAATAAATGTCCTTATGTAGAAGTTTCGTCGGTGGCCGCCATTCTTCATGTTGATCTTCTTGCTGCACACATCCTGTACTCCTCCATATTTGATAGTTGCACGGTTCACTCAAGAAAACCAAAGGTGGCAAATCTAAGTGTTGGTGTAGATTCCGGTAGACCCGTTGGTAGGATACCGCGACTGAAGGAAACATGCCCTAGAGGCAATAATAAAGTTGTTATTTTATATTTCCTTATATCATGATAAATGTTTATTATTCATGCTAGAATTGTATTAACCGGAAACTTGATACATGTGTGGATACATAGACAAAACACCGTGTCCCTAGTAAGCCTCTACTAGACTAACTCGTTAATCAAAGATGGTTAAGTTTCCTAACCATAGACATGTGTTGTCATTTGATGAACTGGATCACACCATTAGGAGAATGATGTGATGGACAAGACCCATCCGTTAGCTTAGCATAATGATCGTTAAGTTTTATTGCTATTGCTTTCTTCATGACTTATACATATTCCTTTGACTATGAGATTATGCAACTCCCAGATACCGGAGGAATACCTTGTGTGCTATCAAACATCACAATGTAACTGGGTGATTATAAAGATCCTCTACAGGTATCTCCGAAGGTGTTTGTTGGGTTGGCATAGATCAAGATTAGGATTTGTCACTCCGAGTATCGAAGAGGTATCTCTAGGCCCTCTCGGTAATGCACATCATAATAAGCCTTGCAAGCAATGTGACTAATGAGTTAGTTACGGGATGATGCATTACGGAACGAGTAAAGAGACTTGTCGGTAACGAGATTGAACTAGGTATGAAGATACCGACGATCGAATCTCAGGCAAGTAACATACCGATGACAAAGGGAATAACGCATGTTGTCATTACAGTACAACCGATAAAGATCTTCATAGAATATGTGGGAACCAATATGAGCATCCAGGTTCCGCTGTTGGTTATTGACCGGAGAGGTGTCTCGGTCATGTCTACATAGTTCTCGAACCCGTAGGGTCCGCACGCTTAACGTTCGATGACGATTTTGTATTATATGAGTTATGTGATTTGGTGACCGAATGTTGTTCGGAGTCCCGGATGAGATCACGGACATGACGAGGAGTATCGAAATGGTCGAGAGGTAAAGATTCATATATAGGACGATAGTATTTGGACACCGGAAGTGTTCCGGGGGTACCGGGTACTTATCGGGTCACCGGAAGGGGTTCCGGGCACCCCCGGCAAAAGATATGGGCCTTATGGGCCAAGAGGGGAAACACACCAGCCACAAAATGGCTGGTGCGCCCCTATGGGCTGGCCAAATTGGAGAAGGAAAGGGGAAGGAGGAAAGGAGAAAAAAGGGAATAGGATTCCCCCTTCCCCCTCTTCCCTTCCTACTCCGAATAGGAATAGGAAAGGGGGGAGGCCGAATTGGGAGGTGCCCAAGTAGGATTCCTCCTACTTGGGGCGCCCCATTGGCTGCCTCTCCTCCCCTCCAACCTATATATATGAGGGGGGGGCACCGCTAGAACACACATCAATTATTGTTAGCCGTGTGCGGCGCCCCCCTCCACAGTTTACGCCTCCGGTCATATTCACGTAGTGCTTAGGCGAAGCCCTGCGCGGATCACTTCACCATCACCGTCACCACGCCGTCGTGCTAACGGAGCTCTCCCTCGACACTTTGCTGGGTCAAGAGTTTGAGGGACCTCATCGAGCTGAATGTGTGCAGAACTCGGACGTGCTGTACGTTCGGTACTTGATCGGTCAGAACGAGAAGAAGTTCGACTACATCAACCGCGTTAACAAATGCTTCCGCTTTCGGTCTATGAGGGTACGTAGACACACTCTCCCCCTCTCGTTGCTATGCATCTCCTAGATAGATCTTGCGTGAGCGTAGGATTTTTTTTTGAAATTGCATGCTACGTTTCCCAATAGTGACATCCGAGCCAGGTCTATGCGTAGATGGTATGCACGAGTAGAACACAAAGAGTTGTGGGCGGTGATGGTCATACTGCTTACCATCGTCTTATTTTGATTCAGCGGTATTGTTGGATGAAGCGGCCCGGACCAACCTTACATGACCATGTTCATGAGACCGGTTCCACCGACAGACATGCAACTAGTTTTGCATAAAGATGGCTGGCGGGTGTCCGTTTCTCCAGCTTTAGTTGAATCGAATTAGACTACGGCCGATCCTTGTTGAAGGTTAAAACAGCAAACTTGACGAAACACCATTGTGGTTTTGATGCGTAGGTAAGAACGGTTCTTACTAGAAGCCCGTAGCATCCACGTAAAACTTGTAACAACAAAGTAGAGGACGTCTAACTTGTTTTTGCAGGGCATGTTGTGATGTGATATGGTCAAGACATGATGTGATATACGTTATTGTATGAGATGATCATGTTTTTGTAAAAGTTATTAGCAACTGGCAGGAGCCTTATGGTTGTCGCTTTATTGTATGAAATGCAAACGCCATGTTGCTTTACTTTATCACTATGCGTTAGCGATGGTTGTAGAAGCAATAGTTGGCGAGACGACAACGACGCTACGATGGAGTTCAAGGCGTCAAGCCGATGACGAAGAAAATCATGATGGTGCTTTGGAGATGGAGATCAAAGGCACAAGATGATGATGGACATATCATGTCACATATTTTGATTGCATGTGATGTTGATCTTTTATGCATCTTATTTTGCTTAGTACATCGGTAGCATTATAAGATGATCCCTCACTAAAATTTCAAGGTATACGTGTTCTCCCTGAGTATGCACCGTTGCGACAGTTCGTCGTGCCGAGACACCACGTGTTGATCGGGTGTGATAAGCTCTACGTTCACATACAACGGGTGCGAGACAATTTTGCACATGCGGAATGCTCAGGTTAAACTTGACGAGCCTAGCATGTACAAACATGGCCTCGGAACACTGGAGACCGAAAGGTCGAACGTGAATCATATAATAGATATGATTAACATAGAGATGTTCACCATTGATGACTACTCCATCTCACGTGATGATCGGACATGGTTTAGTTGATTTGGATCACGTGATCATTTAGATGACTCGAGGGATGTCTATGTAAGTGGGAGTTCTTAAGTAATATGATTAATTGAACTTTAATTTATCATGAACATAGTCTTGATAGTATTTGCAAATTATGTTGTAGATCAATAGCTCGCGATGTAGCTCCCCATTTATCTTTGATATGTTCCTCGAGAAAAATAAGTTGAAAGATGATAATAGCAATGATGCGGACTTGGTCCGTGATCTGAGGATTATCCTCATTGCTGCAAAGAAGAATTATGTCCTTGATGCACCGCTAGGTGACAGACCTATTCCAGGAGCAGATGCAGACGTTATGAACGTTTGAAAAAGCTCGGTATGATGACTACTTGATAGTTTAGTGCACCATGCTTTACGGCTTAGAATCGGGACTTCAAAAACGTTTTGAACGCCACGAAGCATATGAGATGTTCCAAGAGATGAAATTGGTATTTCAGTCTCATGCCCGTGTCGAGAGGTATGAGACCTCTGACACGTACTTTGCCTACAAGATGGAGGAGAATAGCTCAACTAGTGAGCATGTGCTTAGAATGTCTGAGTATTACAATCGCTTGAATCAATGGGAGTTAATCTTCCAGATAAGATAGTGATTGACAGAGTTCTCTAGTCACTATCACCAAGTTACTGGAACTTCGTGATGAACTATAATATGCAAGGGATAACGAAAATGATTCCCGAGCTCTTCGCGATGTTGAAATCGGCGAAGATAGAAATCGAGAAAGAGCATCAAGTGTTGATGGTTAACAAGACCACTAGTTTCAAGAAAAAGGGCAAGGGAAAGAAAGGGAGCATCGAGAAGAATGGCAAGTAAGTTGCCACTCCCGTGAAGAAGCCAAATCTAAACCCAAGCCTGAAACTGAGTGCTTCTACTGCAAAGGAAATGGTCACTGGAAGCGGAACTACCCAAAATACTTGGCGGATAAGAAGGATGACAAAGTGAACAAAGGTATATGTGATATACATGTTATTGATGTGTACTTTACTAGTGTTCATAGTAGCCCCTGGGTATTTGATACCGGTTCAGTTGCTAAGATTAGTAACTCAAAACAGGAGTTGCAGAATGAATAGAGACTAGTTATGGGCGATGTGACGATGTGTGTTGGAAGTGATCCCAAGGTTGATACGATCACCATCGCACACTCCCTCTACCTTCGGGATTAGTGTTGAACCTAAATAAATGTTATTTGGTGTTTGCGTTGAGCATGAATATGATTAGATCATGTTTATTGCAATACAATTATTCATTTAAGTCAAAGAATAATTGTTATTCTGTTTACATGAATAAACCCTTCAATGGTCATACACCCAATGTGTATGGTTTATTGAATCTCGATCTTAGTGATACACATATTCATAATATTGATGCCAAAAGATGCAAAGTTGATAATGATAGTGCAACATATTTGTGGCATTGCCGTTTAGGTCATATTGGTGTAAAGCGCATGAAGAAACTCCATATGGATGGACTTTTGGAATCACTTGATTATGAATCATTTGATACTTGCGAACCATGCCTCATGGGCAAGATGATTAAAACTCCGTTCTTCGAAACAATGGAGCGAGCCAATGACTTATTGGAAATAATACATACCGATGTATGCGGTCCGATGAGTGTTGAGGCTCGCAGCGGGTATCGTTATTTTCTAACCTTCACAGATGATTTGAGCAGATATGGGTATATCTACTTAATGAAACACAAGTCTGAAACATTTGAAAAGTTCAAAGAATTTCAGAGTGAAGTAGATAATGATCATAACAAAAAAAATAGTTTCTACGATCTGATTGCGGAGGCGAATATTTGAGTTCCGAGTTTGGCCTTCATTTAAAACAATGTGGAATAGTTTCACAACTGACGCCACCAACACCACAACGTAATTGTGTGTCCGAACGTCGTAACCGTACTTTATTAGATATGGTGCGATCTATGATGTCTCTTACCGTTTACCACTATCGTTTTGGGTTATGCATTAGAGACAGATGCATTCACGTTAAATAGGGCACCTGTCGGCGTTCTGAGAACGGGGGTCCCCAGACTTGCTTGCCTGCGGCCCACGACGTGGCTATGCGGGCAGGCCCGTACGGCCCATCATCATCAACAAGGCATTCAGGACCCTCGCGAGGGGCCAAGCCTTGCGAGGCAGATGACGCAAGACCTCCTCAGGAGCGGCCACGCTCGGTAGGCTCGCGAGGAGCGGAGATATCAAGGCGAGGCAAACCTCGCGAGGCTCTCGTGACGTGAGCCATGACGATCAAGATCAGGCGGGCGCCAGCGTGCGCAGCGTCCTTGTTTCCTCTTTGGTGCTAAGGAGGCAGGCGCAGGCGCGGAGTACCGAGGCATCAAGCAAAGGTTTCCATATCAGTGCAACGAGACCAAGACCAGCAGGCCAGCAGGACGGAGGTCACCGTGGAGCCCAAGACGGTGTCATCACCAGAGCCTTTTGCAGGCGAAGACCACTTTTGTCAGGATAGCTTGTACTAGCTGTCCCCTTTCAAAATTGCCCGCCGTTGTTGGCTCCCTTCCCGCTCAATATTTGGGGAGAGGACCAGGGCCTCTATAAATAGGTCTAGCCACCACAGTAGTAGGCATCGGATCCAGACCCAGACAAGCTCGCCAAGCACAAGAACACCTCAACCTCAGGAGGCTGTTCTTCCCCTTGTACTGTTCATCATCAGCCCAAGAGGCAATCCACCGCCACACACTGGAGTAGGGTATTACACAACAACGGTGGCCCGAACCAGTATAAATCTCATGTCTTTCTGTGTTGCGAGTTCGTCGAGTTCGTCCGCGAGATCTTAGCGAGCTAGGGCATAGATCGGTAGGAGGGAAAGAACTTCGCGCGCACCCCAGAGTTCGAACCTTAAGGGTTTTGCCGGAACCCGTGATCCGACAGCACCATCTAAATCCGTTGAGACGACACCGTATGAACTGTGGTTTGGCAAGAAACCTAAGCTACCGTTTCTTAAAATTTGGCGTTGCGATGCTTATGTGCAAAAGCTTCAGCCTGATAAGCTCGAACCCAAATCGGAGAAGTGTGTCTTCATAGGATACCCAAAAGAAACTGTTGGGTACACCTTCTATCACAGATCCGTAGGCAAGATCTTTGTTGTTAAGAATGGATCCTTTCTAGAGAAGGAGTTTCTCTCGAAAGAAGTGAGTGGGTGAAAGTGCTAGTTATCGACTAGAGGGGGGGTGAATAGGCGATTTTTATGAAAGTCTTCAAAACATGGGAGTTTCGAAGACAAACAATAGAAATGAACCTATTAACATGCAGCGGAAGGTAGACTACACAAGGCGAGCCATAGTCAAGTATTCAATGAAGTGAAAGCACGAAGACTAATAGTAGCTAGGTAGTAATGATCAGGATGGAAGATAGTATGAAGCCAAACACCAATAGAAGTCACATAGTGAAGTCAAACAGGTAACGCAAGCAGGCAATGACTTCACGAAGACAACCTGTAAGTAAAGAGAGGTAGAAGATAGAACTAGTCGCTTGATGAGGACAAGGATTTGTTGGACCAGTTCCAGTTGTTGTGACAACTGTACGTCTGGTTAGGGAGGCTGAGATTTAACTCAGAAGACCGTGTCTTCACCTTATTCCCCTTGATATAAGGACACCCAGTCCTCGCCCAATCACTCTGGTAAGTCTTCAAGGTAGACTTCCAAACCTTCACAGACTTCGTTCACCGGCAATCCACAATGACTCTTGGATGCTCAGAACGTGACGCCTAACCGGCTGGAGGATTCACAGTCCTCATGTGTAACAAGTCTTCAGGTCACGCGAACAGAAAGGCTTCAGTGATGCCTAACACTCTTTGGCTTTGGGTGTTTTGGGCTTTGTCCTCGCAAGGATTTCTCTCTTTCAAAAGCTTCGGAGGTGGGTTGCTCTCAAACGACAAAAGCCGTGCACTAACTCTGAGCAGCCACCAATTTATGGTGTAGGGGGTGGACTATTTATAGCCACTAGACAACCCGACCTGATTTGTCCGAAATGACCCTGGGTCACTAAGGAACTGACACATGTTCCAACGGTCAGATTTCAAACACACGCGGCAGCTTGACTTGGGCTACAAGTAAAGCTGACTCATCCAGCTCTGGATAAGATTTGCTCTCATTGTCTTCGCTCGAAGACATAGGATTTGGTTGAGCATCACTTCAGTCACTCTGACTTTGTTCACTTGGACCCCACTTAACAGTACGGTGGTTCCTATGACTCAACAAAGAAGAAAATGAAACTACGAAACAACTATGTCTTCGCGCTCCAAAGTCTTCATACGATGTCTTCTCATGTCATAGTCTTCAATGTGAATATCTTCACATACCACCATTGTCTTCAATGTCTTCACACATTTTTAGGGGTCATCTCCGGTAGGTAAACCGAATCAATGAGGGACTACTACCTGTGTTATCCTGCAATTCTCACAAACACATTAGTCCCTCAATCAGGTTTGTCGTCAATACTCCAAAACCAACTAGGGGTGGCACTAGATGCACTTAAAATCTCCCCCTTTTTGGTGATTGATGACAAACTGGTTGAAGTTTTCAACGGGGATAAAATTATGTGAAATTGTAAAGGATTAAGATATTGTCTTCATAAGTACCAAAAGGCTCCCCTGAAGATGTGCATATAAGTATTTTGCTTTTGGAATGCAAATGCACATGGCAGGTTGAACTTATGGAGATCCTCTTCAACTTATGAAGACAGTTCATCATGCATAAAAGATATAACGAGGATAATGACATGCATAATGGTAAATGGACGTCTGCAATATGACTTCGTGCGGGATTTATCATCACACATGCGGATTTTATCATCGCATCACAGAATAGCAGTAAAAGTAGCAGACGACCATCAAGTTTAAGTGTTACAACTCAAAGAACCAAATGTATCAAAAGCGAGAGTTGTAAACACTTGGCAAAAGTATAGCAACCACTCATATGGACCCGCTTGAAGACTATCAATTCATATGCTTCTCCCCCTTTTGTCAGTAAGGACCAAAAAGGTTTGAAGACATAGAGCTTCTATTCGTTCCCATGAGGAGTAGGTGAAGCAGCAGGGTCGTCGTTGAGGTTTGGTGGTGCAGAAGAACTTGGTGCAGTGTCGACACGCGCTGAAGTTGGAGGTGGTGAAGTAGCATCATCTTCGTCATCAATGACTCTGGCATTAACTGTTGCTGCGGAGGAAGAGTACTCAGAGTCTTCAAGTGAGGGAGTCCGACGCAGGACAACATTCCAGGGAGGAGTGGAATCAAACTTGAATCTTTCGGTGAAGCCATCATCTTGAAGATCAACTTCAGCACTGAGCAAAGTCAGACTCTTCCATGACCTCCTACAGGTCTCATGAGTGACAAAAGCATTCTTGGTGGCAAGATTGCGAATGCGGTTGACATCCACCAAGAGGTTTTGCATCTGACGCTTCAGCCAGTAATGATGCTTATCCTGTTTTTGATGCAGGGCAACGAGAAGCTCTCGGTCTAAGAACACGAGATCGCTTCCGAGGCCTTTGAGAAATTGTGCTTTCAGTGGCTTCAGTATGAGCACGATGAGGTGCACGTGTATTGCCAGCCAAAGGATAAACACGAGTGGCAGCCAGAACTCCTTCAATGGGCTGAGTGAATCTTTGATGATTAGCGTTGTGAAGATAAACAGGCTCCTTGGCAGGTTCTGGGTAGATGGCTTCGACGGACATATCAACCTCTGGCAAGAATATCAAATGGTTGCGTGCAGACAGCAGAATGAAGCTTGATAAGGTGCATAACCCATGGAGCGTAGAACTTCAGACCAAAGATATCAGAGCCAGATGCAGCCAATTGCCTGATGAAGAAGTCTTGAGCATTGAAGCTGATGCCATTGAGGATATAGAAAACCAATGTCTTCATTGCTCCTTCAAGCTTCGCTGTAGGAGAATGTCCCTTGATAGGCCAAAGAGTTCGCCTGATAATATGATAGATAGTGCGGGGCAGATACTCTAGGTCTTGAACAAAGAATTCCCGGGGATATTCAGCGTCGCGAGGCAGTGGCTTCATCATGCTCAACGTTTGGCTCATGTTGGGCTCAGGCTTCTGGAAGATGCTCTCCAATGCATTGCGGTGAAGCTGACAACCAGGTTCAAAGAGTTCACCTAGAGTGGGCAGGCCAGTGAGCTCGATGATATCAAGAGCTTTGGCTTCGTGATGGACATTGCCTGTCATCCACTCAAGGATCCATGTCTTCGGATCCCTGTTGTAGCCGTGAATGTGGAGGGTAGCATAGAATTGTAGCAGAAGCTCTTCGTTCCAGTGCTCTTTATCAGTCACAAATGGCAGCAGACCAGCATCTCGGAAACAGTCAAGGGCTTCTTCTTAGCAGGGCAGTCCAGCAATAGCTTCACAGTCTAGACGCATATGGGGAAAGATGCGCCCTTGATCATAAAGAACACACGAGTAGTAACTGCGCCGCTGATAGCTCCAGAACCAATCAGATGAAATTCTTGGCCTTGAGTATGGGTTCTTGTCGCTGTCAAAGAAGGTGTTGTGTGCAATGAAGCCATTCACATTGAAAGATCCTGGTGAAGTTGCAGTACCTGGAAACCTTGGCAACCTTGGCTTAGGCTTCTGGACCTGAGGCCTGTGCTCTACATGATAGTCAAATTGTGGACCGACAGCAGGTGGAGGAACCAGAATGGGCCAGCGAACCATGACAGGTTGGCCGCGATCAAATGCCAGCTCGATAGTGTGTGGCCTTGGAGGCGGTACAGGAGCATCGGCATTGACGTGAGCTGCAAGTGGTATAATGGCTTTAGCTGCAACAACAACTTCAGGTGCATTAACTTCAGGCTCATTAACTTCAGGCGCCACATTGACTTCAGGCGCCACATGTGCTTCAGCCATGACAACGTCATTGGCTTCAGTGTTGGTGTTGGTAGCCGCCTCAATGTGATCAACCTCCACTTGAGTAGCTGGAGGGTTGGACACGTTCTCCTCGAGAACAACTTCAGTGTTGGACGGGGGTGTAGCAACACGTTCTTCTTATTCTCTTGGTTCTTCTTGTATCGGCTGATGCAGCCGGAATGCCTTCAACAACTTTGGCTTCAGACTCTGAGATGTTCGCAGTTGGAGTGGCTTCAGGAAACACTTGACGTGATACTGAGTGTTGGCGCTCTTCTCCTTCTGGAACACTCGAAAGAGTGACTTGGGGCCTAGGTCCTTTGCGAAGCCTGTGAAATACGGGCGACGCTTCTGGAGAGGGAGTTGACTGGGCCTCAAAGTCATCATCATCATCACGCACCGGAGGGGTGACTTGAGTTGGAGGAGTACTTGGTGATTCTTCTTGACGGGGGGAGTCTTGAGGGTGATCAGCCCATGAATCATCCTGAGCAATTGGCGTCAAAGGACGACCAATGCTGATGAGTTCGTTGTTCGTGAGAACAGGCGATGATACCATTTGGTGCTCGATTTGTGGAAGGACTTCATCATCATCTACATTGTATTGGGGACCAATGTCTTCAGCTGCGGTGGGGTCAACAGCTGGAATGTCTTCAGCTTCAGGAGCCTCTGTGGTAGCAGGCTCATGAACTATCAAACGACGCTCTTGATGTGTGGATGCAGGACGAGCAATTGAGATTGGCTCGACGACAAGGGGCTCTGTGGGAGCAGCCTGGACTTTCTTCTTTGTTTTTCTCTTCTTGGTCGGTGGAGCATCGTCAGTGGTGTTCTTGGACTTCTGCTTTCTGGCTTCGGCTTCAGCTGGGGCCACAGTAGGCTTCTTCTGCTTGGCAGCCATCTTGGGGTCGATGCCAGGACGCCCAAGTGCCTTACGCTTCTCAGCTTCATTGTAAGCTTGAACACATTTGGCAGCGAGGAGCTTCATGCGCTCTCGTGAACCTTTAGCTTCGTCACGTTTCTTGTGAAACGCCTCCTTGAGCTCATGCATCATTTGCTTGAAGTTTTGGACATCAGTCACACTGAGCTTGGCCATATGCTTCTTGAACTGGGCTTTTTCATAGTCAATCTTGTGCTTCAGTTCAACAATTCTCTGAGCTAGAGCCAGCTCAGGAGCAATGGCTCCGTGGAAGGAGACGCTGAGGCCGATTGGGAGCTGAAGATCATCAAAACCGAGGTTTGGGCTGTCAAACCACTCATCAATGAACTTGTTCAGGATGTCTCCATCGAAAAGGGGAAGATCATTGAAGATTTCCGCCTCTTGCTTGCTCTTTATCAGCAGCTCAAGAGCATCGTCGCCAAGATCGTCGTCACTAGACAGATCAATGGCTTCGTTCTCATTCCTCAGAACTGCAGCTGGGGTCAGTGCTTGACTAGTGATCTGCATGGGCTTCTTCTTCTTCTCAGTCTTGGATATGCGAGAAAGATCTTCAGAATGCACACTAGGTGCAGGAGGAGCAGTGGCCAAGGGCTTCGCACGTGAAGCTTTTGGTGTAGTGGAGGGCTTTGAAGCCTTGGGTTTCTTCTGCTTTTGAGGCTTCGGCGGAGCAGGAGCTTCATCAGAATCATCTTCATCTCCAGTCTGATCCACTGTGGCCCTCTGAGCAGCGATGTAGGAGAGGAGACCATCAAAGTTGTTGAAGGGGCCGATGACATTGGGATTTGCATCACGTGTGCCATCAGCCCGCGGAGCAGAAGGGCCTGGGTTTAAATTGCATCCAAGACTCTTCTTGTTCTCTTTGGCCGATGCCTTTGCATGCTGGAAGTTGCGCTTGAAAAGATTATCGTCACGACACCATATCAATGATGATGGGTCGACATTGGCAGGCTGTGGTCCACGGACCATACAGGGGTAGAACCCCTGAGCAATAGCTTCAGCTCTGTTCTTGGGTTGAAGATTTCTAATGAGAATATCACCCCAAGGACTCTTGATAGCATTCTTCTCAGCATACTCCTGGGTCACGTATCGGTATTTGAACCATTGCTCGGCCCAATATCGTCGAATCCACTGGATTCGAGTTTTGCGCTGATTGTAATCCTCTTCTGGATCAGTCTTGTACAGCTCAAAGAGATCTGGCGGCAAATCCCTTGATGTGCCCCCACGGCGCTGCCTGCCTCCCTTCCTTGCAGCCTTTTCTACATGAAGTTCAGACTGAATGGCTTCAAAGCTGTCAAAGGTTTCCGTCTGCTGGTCAGACACGAACTTGCTTCGGGAGAATTGATGTGATGCTATAAGAACTCTGCAAATGAATGCAGACTATGAGAACCAAGGGATTCTCCCACGAACATGTACCTGTGACAACATTAGAGATGCGGGGGAAGGGGAAGAGGTCATATGCATTCTCAGAAGATTTTGAAGATAAATCAGTTTGAAGACATTGAGCTCATAGCACGAGGGCATTCACTTATATGTTGAGAGTTAGTTCCAGATTTGTACGAATCCAAGAATAGGTACAAGTGAGGAATCTAACTATGTGTGAAGCATAAGTGAATACCCAAATTTGTGGAGGCAGAAACCACTTTTGGTAAGGAAAGATGAATCCATCAGATAAAAATGACAGTAAAAAGTGAGTTTTAATTACCACACGATGAACTGCTAGACGGAGTAGAGAGGAGGCCGAGCAGTTCGATCTTCCGTGCCCTAACTTGGCGACGGAGGACACCTACGGCAGCGGCGGAGAAGACGATGTCCACAGCCGGCGTGAGGACGGCGTCGGTGAGGTCGCGGCAGCTAAGCGCTTCGTCGCCGGTGTCGTCGGGAGCTAGCGGTGGCGCTAGGGTTTGTCGAGGTGGAGAGGTGGAGGAAAGATTTTGACCGCGATGTGATGTCCATTTATAGGGAGAGGGACAGCACAGCACAATTACGCAGGTGCCCCTTGTCGTGGTTCTAAGTCTGACAGTAGAATGGGGGGTAGGGATGTAAAGGCAAGGTCCTAGCTATGGAGAAGCTGTACGCACGAGTTTTACGAGTTCAGGCCCTTCTCGGAGGAAGTAACAGCCCTACGGCTCGGAGCCCGGAGGCGGTCGACTGGATTATATGCATGTGTATTACAGGGGGTGCGAACCCTTGTGCCAGTGGAGGGGGGTGGCTTATATACAGTGCGCCAGGACCCCATCCAACCCACGTCACAAGGAGTTCAATGTTCATAAAGTAGGAGCGTTACAGGTAATGTCTGTAGTAAAGTAATATAAATGACTATTAAGTCTAAGAGTAAATGCCCGACCATTGCTGCGCGGAGTGGCTTTAGGTCTTCTGCACGTCGAGTGGTTTAGTGGTCGAGTGACATAAACAAGGGGGGTCTCCGAGTGAATGGTAGGTCGAGTGGATTACACTCGACACCTTTGTTGGGTCCCCTCTATTTACTCCTGAACCTCTTTGCTTCTAGGACAAGGACCTTAGGTAGGAGGTATAGGTCAGGCCTATTACCCTACCCCAGGTCTATGTCCTCATCATTAGCCCCCGAATGGATTGAGGTCCGAGTGAAAAGAAGGTTGAAGTTGACCTTGCTCTTGGCTCTTGCTTTCATCTCCAAATGGATGCCAGTTGTTGGAACTTCGGCTTCGTTTCAGTCGCCTTGATTGATTCAGAAATGACCGACTGGTTTTATAACGTCATCCGTCGAGTGTTATCTCTGACATGGAATCTTTGGCGTGATCGGTTGTAGAGGATCCCGGATTTCGCGGGATTCGAAATTTTGGTGGAAGCGCGCCAGGCGGAGCGTGCCGTGGTAAGCGGAGTAGATAAGTAGGACGTTTCGATTTCCGTGCCACCTTTTTCGCTACGTATCCCGTGTGCGACTGTTAAGGGATTTGACAGGATCGCCCGGACCCACGTGTCAGCCACTCGGAAGTAGGCCCTTAAAAGCGGCGAGGCCGAGGTGTCCGCACTGTGTGTGCCCATTCTCTTTCTTATTCCTCTTGCTCCTTTACCTCGTCCGGCTTCTCCACTCTCGACGCCGCCGCTCCGCCGCCATGGGGAAGGAGAGAACGGTGGCGCTGGAACGCGCAAAGAAGGCGACGGGGGCGGCGAAAAGCAAGAAGGCGAGTCGGGGATCTTCATCGCGCTCGGGGCTGCCGTTGGGTTGGATCCACGGAGATTGGATCCGATCCTCTCTTCAGTAGGAAGACTTGGACGATATGGCCGAGCGAGGGCTGATCGTCCATGAGTCTGCGCGGCTGCCGGAGGGGGAAAAGGAGCCACAGCCGCGACCGGGTGAGTGTGTTCTGCTCGCCACTCATGTCGACCGCGGCTTCTCGCTTCCTCCACACCCCTTCTTTCGAGGTTTCTTGAATTTCTTCGGGTCTCAACTCCATCATTTCACTCCCAACACCATCACATATCTTGCCGCATTTGTGTCCATGTGCGAGAATTTCCTGGGGTGTCGACCGCACTGGGGTCTTTTCAAGCACATTTTCACTATCCTCTCCGAAACAGTGAAGAAAGCGAACTCGAACGACGAGAAAACCCATGTTATCCAGATGTGTGGGGGTCTGGGCATTCAGAAGAGGAAGAGGAGTTCCTTCCCTTTGATGACTCTTCCTGAGTCGGTCAGGGGCTGGCAGTCGACCTGGTTCTATTGCCAAGATATCGTGACCCCAGGCCACTCGACTGGACTTCCCCCTTTCTCTTTTGATCGTGTTCAGACTCCATCTTCGTTGAAACTGACCGCTGCGGAGAAGGCGGAGACGGGCATGTTGGTCGAGAGGGTAGTTCAACTGATCAACCAAGGCGTCACCGGCATGGATCTGCTGAAGGTGTTCCTCAGTCGGCGCATTCAACCACTCCAAGCTCGTGACCACTCCATGTGGATGTACTCCGGGGCTGGTGATACCGCTCGGGTTCATCCGGAGGAGGTGACGGCCAAAACAGTGGCCGAGTGGCTGAGCGGCATCACCGGGAACAAGGACAACCCCAGGGGCGCCAGGAGAGTCAAACCTTTCAGCGACAGCAACCAGCCAGACAAGGTTTGGCCATTACAACTGATTGAATTTGGATGTGTTTTCTGACTGTTTGTTGATCCGACTGATTTCCACTCGGCTCCTTGTTTTGTAGATTTATACAGAAATGTACTCAATTCTCAATGGCGAACAAGCTCTGGAGCAGTACCATGAAGGCGAGGACAAACGGAGGAGAGCGGCGAGTGGGAGTCTCCAGCCGACGATGATGAAGATGAGAGTGACGAGTCGGACGACAAGGAGGTAGCCGACTCACCACCTCGTTCTGAAAGTCGATCCAAGCAGCACCATGATCCCGCGGGCAGGCGCGGCAAGGCTGGGGCCTCGAGCGCTCCATCTCAAAAGCGCGCTCGGTCTTCGACTCCAGAATTGGCTGAGAAGGTCACCAAGCAACCCAAGATCAATCCTTCGAAGGCTCGGAAGACCTTGCCTAGAATCAAGATGGACGTTCCTGTTGCTTCTGGGTAAATGTTCTCCCCGTATTTTCTTGTTCTGAACGATTCTCTTGTACTGACCGAGTGGATGATGAACCTTCACAGCCCGGCCTCGGCCGCGACTGATACGGATATCGAAAAGACCCCAGACAATGAGGAAACCGACGACACAGCTACCTCGAAAGCCAGTAAGTCTGCCCGACTCGAGTTTATTTGGACGACTGGATTGTTTGTCAGCTATCTCCTTGACTTTCTCTGTTTGTTGCAGCGCCACAGGACGTTGTTGTGCTCCCAGACGATGAAGAAGAAGTACCGCTGAGGGGAAGGAGGAGGAGGGACAAGGAACTGAGCGGGAAAGCGCCTGAGGCCCAGGTTCCTCAGTCGACTGAGATGCCTGGGATGGCAGTCGAGCGATCGTCAGATCCGGCACGTACCAACGTTACTTTCGCTATCCTGCTGTCGACTGATTGCCCATCAGGATCAGCTACTCAGACTTCTGCTGTACCAATACAACCCCACGCATCAGACCCAATGGTTGCTCCTACTGCTCTGCCATCATCGCTTTTCACTGCGTATCAAACCCCGGACGACCCACCGTCTGCCGCCAAGGAAGCTCTTCTTCAGTTGAACCTTGTGATGGGGCAAATGAAAGTGGTGCATCAGGCCAGTCAGGTGGCCTTCAACGCCGGAGTTGCTCTGCAGACCAATGTCTAGGTTAGTTGATTTCCGAGTGATCATATTTCTCGTCCGATCACCCACTGGGGTGTGACTGTTTTGAAGTTGCACAAGCCAATTTGAGTCGTCTTGGATTGAATCTTTGAACTAGTGGGGGCACTCTTAGTGCACCCACTGGGTGTAGTCCCCGAGACCATAGTTGACTGCGGGCAGTCGACTGTGGTCTGAGAAGCCGAATTTTGTCACTCGGTCTGGACTGGCCAGGTCGAATGACACCAGAGCCAGTGGGGGCACGCTAAGTGCACCCACTGGGTGTAGTCCCCGAGACCGTGGTTGACTGCGGGTAGTCGACTATGGTCTGAGAATTGTTTTTTTACTCTCGCACTGGGCAGACCATGTCGAGTGTTTATTCAAACCAGTGGGGGCACGCCAAGTGCACCCACTGGGTGTAGTCCCCGAGACTGCCGTTGAATGTTTGATTCGGCGGTAGTCTTAGAGTAGCTATCACTGTGATGTCTTTTTATCTCGGTCAACTGATATGGCTTAAACTGCAGAAATCTTGTGATCTTGGGGCTCAGCTTTCCGCAATGAACAAGCAGCAAATCAGCCTCAACCTTGATCTGGAATTGGCCCAGAAGAATCTCAAGACTGCTCGTGATGAAGTAGCTGCCATGGGAGGTAACCAATCGTCAACTGTCTTTCTCACCGCCGGCCCTTTTCCTTTCCATTTTTGAACCGAGTGACTCCACTCGAGCAGATGTATGTAGTGAAAACCGTCAACTCCAAGCCCATCTGAAGAATGTTATTTCTTTAGAGAAAATGAAGCAGGCTTTGGAGAAGAAGGATCTAGATCTTGCTGCTGCACAGAAGGAAGCGCGAGAGAAAACAACACTTGCTGACAAGAAGATTGCTTCAGTCGGCAAGTTAGAAGAGGAGAACTCCAAACTGAAGACTGCTGTCTCTGACGCCAATCGGGAGGTCGAGCGACTGAAGAAAGACAAGGACAGGCTGACTGACGAGCTTGGGAGCCTCAAGGCCAAGAAGGGCGAGTTGGAGTCTTATCTGGGCCAGCTTGCTGCAAAGCTGGTCCTAAAACTTGAAGGTACTGTTGATTGACTGAATTATTACGGCCGACTGTCCAGCTTGATTATATCGTCGACTCATCATTTACTCGACTGTGTAGAGCTTTGCCAAGACTTTGAAGCAGAAACTGGGCGGGCCAAGATGGGTCTCGATCCCATAAATTGTCCAGTCAAGGATGATGTTGCGATGAATGTGCTGCGGTTGGAATCTCGCATGGACAGCGCGGTTGCTTATCTTGCTCTCTTGAAGGCAGCGATGACTCGGGTTGATGCTGAACTCTGGCCTCAGGCAGAACTGTCTCAAGACCTCGAGTCTCTGATGGCTCGACTGAATCAAATACCTGACCGAGTGCAAGAGTGGAAGAAGTCATCTGCTCGCTGTGGCGCTGATGTCGCGTTGTCCTTGGTCCGAGTGCACTGCAAAGACGTCAAAGAAGACAAGCTGGCGGAGCTCAAGGTTGTTAACACAAAGAGGCACACCTTCCAATTCTTCATGGACACTTTCCTTGACGCTGCCACTCGTATTTCAGACAGCATAGACCTTGACAATTTCTGCGACCCAGCCAGTCCTTCTCCTAACGCGTGACCGAAAAACATTATGCTCCAGCTTTATTTGCCTCGGAATGCCGAGTGATTGTGTAATCGTTAAACTTCTTCGAGCTTGATGCTCGAATACTTTTGATCTGTCGTCCGGAACTTTAGGATTTATCTGAACTTGGTTTATCTCTGAATATGCTTGTGTTTGCCTTCGAGTGGATTTTGCTTCTTCAATTGGAACAATCTTTGTACTTGAGATGCAGCTATTGTACTTAAGGCGCAGCTCCGAAGGAGAAGGTCGCGGTCGACCTGCACCTCGTCGTCCTTGTGGATAAGGAGGGAGCACACGTTGTACCTGTGGTGCAGCTCCGAAGGAGAAGGTTACAGTCGACCTGTACCTCATCGTCCTTGCGGATAGGGATGGAGCGCACATTGTACTTGTGGCGCAGCTCCGAAGGAGAAGGTTACAGTTGACCTGTACCTCGTCGTCCTTGCGGGTAGGGATGGAGCGCACATTGTACTTGTGGCGCGGCCCCAAAGGAGAAGGTTGCAGTCGACCTGCACCTCGTTGTCCTTGCGGATAGGGATGGAGCGCACATTGTACTTGTGGCGCAACTCCGAAGGAGAAGGTTGCAGTCGACCTGCACCTCGTCGTCCTTGCGGATAGGGATGGAACGCACATTGTACTTGTGGCGCAGCTCCGAAGGAGAAGGTTGTAGTCGACCTGCACCTCGTCGTCCTTGCGGATGGGGATGGACTTCAAACTTAGGCGAGTACTAGACTGCAGCTAAGCCCCCGAGTGGGAGGGTTGCTCATCACTCGGTAGGATTTTACAAACTTAGGCGAGTATTGGACTGCAGCTAAGCCTCCGAGTGGGAGGGTTGCTCACCACTCGGTAGGATTTTACAAACTTAGGCGAGTACTGGACTGCAGCTAAGCCCCCGAGTGGGAGGGTTGCTCACCACTCGGTAGGATTTTACAAACTTAGGCGAGTACTGGACTGCAGCTAAGCCCCCGAGTGGGAGGGTTGCTCACCACTCGGTAGGATTTTACAAACTTAGGCGAGTACTGGACTGCAGCTAAGCCCCCGAGTGGGAGGGTTGCTCACCACTCGGTAGGATTTTACAAACTTAGGCGAGTACTGGACTGCAGCTAAGCCCCCGAGTGGGAGGGTTGCTCAGCACTCGGTAGGATTTTACAAACTTAGGCGAGTACTGGACTGCAGCTAAGCCCCCGAGTGAGAGGCTTGCTCACCACTCGGTAGGATTTTTCAAACTTAGGCGAGTACTGGACTGCAGCTCAGCCCCCGAGTGAGAAGTTTGTTCACCACTCGGTAGGATTTTACAAACTTAGGCGAGTACTGGACTGCAGCTAAGCCCCCGTGTGATAGGCTTGCTCACCACTCGGTAGGATTTTTCAAACTTAGGCGAGTACTGGACTACAGCTAAGCCCCCGAGTGAGAGGCTTGCTCACCACTCAGTAGGATTTTTCAAACTTAGGCGAGTACTGGACTGCAGCTAAGCCCCCGAGTGAGAGGCTTGATCATCACTCGGTAGGATTTTTCAAACTTAGGCGAGTACTGGACTGCAGCTAAGCCCCCGGGTGAGAGGCTTGCTCACCACTCGGTAGGATTTTTCAAACTTAGGCGAAACGGATTCGCGGCTAAGCCCCCGAGTGAGAGGCTTGCTCACCACTTGGTAGGATTTTACACACTTAGGCGAAACGGATTCGCGGCTAAGTCACCCACTGGGGGATTTCAGACGCAAACAAAAGTAACAACAATCATTTAGGAAGACTGTAAAGCTCTTGTCTTTGATAAACAAACTACAAAGGTATTTCTTATTACATCTCATCCGAATGAGTACTGAAGTATAAAAGGGGCGGAGCAGCTCCGCGTTCCAAGCCCGTGGCTCGTCTTTCTGATGCTGGACATTGTAAAGATGGTATGCTCCATTGTGGAGAACTCTGGTGACAATGAAGGGACCTTCCCAAGCAGGGGCGAGCTTGTGTGGTTTCTGCTGATCCACTAGGAGAACCAAGTCTCCCTCTTGAAAGGCCCAGCCCCTCACGTTTCTGGCGTGGAATCGACGCACGTCCTGCTGATAAATGGTCGACCGGAGTAAGGCCATCTCTCTTTCCTCCTCTAGGAGATCGACTGCGTCTTCAGAGAAGAGCTCGACTCGGGGTGCATTGTGAAGCAAGTCACTCGGTAGGACAGCTTCAGCTCCATAAACCAAGAAGAATGGAGTTTGGCCAGTCGACCGATTTGGAGTTGTCCTCACTCCCCAAAGAACTGATGGAAGTTCATCAACCCAGGCACCTGCTGCGTGCTTGAGATCATGCATCAGTCGGGGTTTCAGTCCTTTGAGAATCAAGCCATTTGCTCTTTCTACTTGTCCATTCGACTGGGGGTGGGCGACTGAAGCATAGTCGACTCGTGTGCCTTGGGAAGCACAGAAGTGTTGGGGATCGTTGCAGAAATTAAAAAAATTTCTACGCATCACCAAGATCAATCTATGGAGTTTACAAGCAACGAGAGGGGAGTGCATCTTCGTACCTTTGAAGATCGCGATGCAGAAGCGTTGCAAGAACGCGGTTGGAGGAGTCGTACACGTAGCGATTCAGATCGCGGCAGAATCCGATCCAAGTACCGAACAACGGTGCCTCCGTGTTCAACACACGTGCAGCCCGGTGACGTCTCCCGCGCCTTGATCCAGCAAGGAGGAGGGAGAGGTTGAGGAAGAAGGCTCCAACAGCAGCACGACGGCCTGGTGGTGGTGGAGTGGCAGTTCTCCGGCAGGGCTTCGCCAAGCTCACGCGGAGGAGGAGAGGTGTTGGGGAGGGGAGGGGCTGCACCTTAGATGTGGTGTTGCAGCCCTCCCTCCACCCCTCTATTTATAGGGAGAAGGGGGAAGGGGGTCGGCCCCTCTAGATGAGACCTAGAGGGGGGGGGGCGGCGGCCAAGGGGGAGGGGGCTTGCCCCCCAAGCAAGGGGCGCCCCCCTTTAGGGTCCCCCCCAACC
Source organism: Triticum aestivum (assembly GCF_018294505.1). Lineage (NCBI taxonomy): Eukaryota > Viridiplantae > Streptophyta > Magnoliopsida > Poales > Poaceae > Triticum > Triticum aestivum. Next base: position 122,039,469 of record NC_057802.1, on the reverse strand, counting down.
ATAGGCGCATGGGCCCTAGGGGGGATGGCGCCCAGCCCACTTAGGGGCTGGTTCCCTTCCACCTACAGCCCATAAGGCCCTCCAGGGCAGGTGGACCCTCCCGGTAGACCCCCGGAATCCCTCCGGTGGTCCCGGTACAATACCGGTATACCCCCGAATATTTCCGGTGACCGTATGATGACTTCCCATATATAAATCTTCACCTCCGGACTAATCCGGAACTCCTCGTGACGTCCGGGATCTCATCCAGGATTCCGAACAACATTCGGTAATCACATACAAACCTTCCTTATAACCCTAGCGTCATCGAACCTTAAGTGTGTAGACCCTACGGGTTCGGGAATCATGCAGACATGACCGAGACACCTCTCTAGCTAATAACCAACAGCGGGATCTGGATACCCATGTTGGCTCCCACACGTTCCACGATGATCTCATCGGATGAACCACGATGTCGAGGATTCAAGCAATCCCGTATACAATTCCCTTTGTCAATCGGTACGTTACTTGCCCGAGATTCGATCGTCGGTATCCCAATACCTCGTTCAATCTCGTTTCCGGCAAGTCACTTTACTTGTTCCATAATGCATGATCCCGTGACTAACTACTTAGTCACATTGAGCTCATTATGATGATGCATTACCGAGTGGGCCCAGAGATACCTCTCCGTCATACGGAGTGACAAATCCCAGTCTCGATCCGTGCCAACCCAACAGACACTTTCGGAGATACCTGTAGTGCACCTTTATAGCCACCCAGTTATGTTGTGACGTTTGGTACACCCAAAGCATTCCTACGATATCCGGGAGTTGCACGATCTCATGGTCTAAGGAAATGATACTTGACATTAGAAAAGCTTTAGCAAACGAACTACACGATCTAGTGCTATGCTTAGGATTGGGTCTTGTCCATCACATCATTCTCCTAATGATGTGATCCCGTTATCAATGACATCTAATGTCCATGGTCAGGAAAACGTAACCATCTATTGATCAACGAGCTAGTCAACTAGAGGCTCACTAGGGACATGTTATGGTCTATGTGTTCACACATGTATTACGATTTCCAGATAACACAATTATAGCATGAACAATAGACAATTATCATGAACAAGGAAATACAATAATAACCATTTTATTATTGCCTCTAGGGCATATTTCCAACAGTCTCCCACTTGCACTAGAGTCAATAATCTAGTTACATTGTGATGAATCGTACACCCATAGAGTTCTGGTGTTGATCAAGTTTCGCCCGTGGAAGAGGTTTAGTCAACCGATCTACGACATTCAAATCCGTATGCACTTTACAAATATCTATGTCTCCATTTTGAACATTTTCACGAATGGAGTTGAAGTGACGCTTGATGTGCCTGGTCTTCTTGTGAAACCTGGGCTCCTTGGCAAGGGCAATAGCTCTAGTGTTGTCACAGAAGAGAGTCATCGACCCCGATGCATTGGGAATAACTCCTAGGTTGGCAATGAACTCCTTCATCTAGATTGCTTCATGTGCTGCCTCCGAGGCTGCCATGTACTCCGCTTCACATGTAGATCCCGCCACGACGCTTTGCTTGCAACTGCACCAGCTGACTGCCCCACCATTCAAAATATACACGTATCCGGTTTGTGACTTAGAGTCATCCAGATCTGTGTCGAAGCTAGCATCGACGTAACCCTTTATGACGAGCTCTTCATCACCTCCATAAACGAGAAACATATCCTTAGTCCTTTTCAGGTACTTCAGGATGTTCTTGACCGGTGTCCAGTGTTCCATGCCGGGATTACTTTGGTACCTTCCTACCAAACTTACGGCAAGGTTTACATCAGGTCTGGTACACAGCATGGCATACATAATAGACCCTATGGCCAGGGCATAGGGGATGACACTCATCTTTTCTCTATCTTCTGCCGTGGTCGGGCATTGAGCCGTGCTCAATCTCACACCTTGCAATACAGGCAAGAACCCCTTCTTGGACTGATCCATATTGAACTTCTTCAATATCTTGTCAAGGTACGTGCTTTGTGAAAGACCAATGAGGCGTCTCGATCTATCTCTATAGATCTTGATGCCTAATATATAAGCAGCTTCTCCAAGGTCCTTCATTGAAAAACACTTATTCAAGTAGGCCTTTATGCTTTCCAAGAATTCTATATCATTTCCCATCAATAGTATGTCATCCACATATAATATGAGACACGCTACAGAGCTCCCACTCACTTTCTTGTAAACACAGGCTTCTCCATAAGTCTGTGTAAACCCAAACACTTTGATCATCTCATCAAAGCGAATGTTCCAACTCCGAGATGCCTGCACCAGCCCATAGATTGAGCGCTGGAGCTTGCATACCTTGTCAGCATTCTTAGGATCGACAAAACCTTCCGGCTGCATCATATACAATTCTTCCTTAAGGTAGCCGTTAAGGAATGCCGTTTTGACGTCCATTTGCCGTATTTCATAATCGTAGAATGCGGCAATTGCTAACATGATTCAGACGGACTTCAGCTTCGCTACGGGTGAGAAGGTCTCATCGTAGTCAACTCCTTGAACTTGTCGATAACCCTTAGCGACAAGTCGAGCTTTATAGATGGCGCGTCCGTCTTCTTCTTAAAGATCCATTTATTTTCTATTGCTCGCCGATCATCGGGAAGTCTGTCAAAGTCCATACTTTGTTTTCATACATGGATCCTATCTCGGATTGCATGGCTTCAAGCCATTTGTTGGAATCTGGGCCCGCCATTGCTTCTTCATAGTTCGAAGGTTCACCGTTGTCCAACAACATGATTTCCAGGACAGGGTTGCCGTACCACTCTGGTGCGGAACGTGTCCTTGTGGACCTACGAAGTTCAGTGGTAACTGGATCATGATCGTCATCATTAACTTCCTCTCTAGTCGGTACAGGCACCACAGAAACATTTTCTTGTGCTGCGCTACTTTCTGGTTCGAGAGGGGTCATCTCATCAAGTTCCACTTTCCTCCCACTTACTTCTTTCAAGAGAAACTCTTTCTCTAGAAAGGATCCATTCTTGGCAACAAAGATCTTGCCTTCGGATCTGAGGTAGAAGGTATACCCAATGGTTTCCTTAGGGTATCCTATGAAGACGCATTTTTCTGACTTGGGTTCGAGCTTTTCAGGTTGAAGTTTCTTGACATAAGCATCGCATCCCCAAACTTTAAGAAACGACAGCTTGGGTTTCTTTCCAAACCATAATTCATACGGTGTCATCTCAACGGATTTCGACGGAGCCCTATTTAAAGTGAATGCGGCAGTCTCTAAAGCATAACCCCAAAATGATAGCGGTAGATCGATAAGAGACATCATAGATCGCACCATATCTAATAGAGTGCGATTACGACGTTCAGACACACCATTACGCTGAGGTGTTCCAGGCAGCGTGAGTTGTAAAACAATTCCACATTTCCTTAAGTGTGTGCCAAATTCGTGACTCAAATATTCCCCTCCACGATCTGATCATAAGAACTTTATTTTCCTGTCACGTTGATTCTCAACCTCACTCTGAAATTCCTTGAACTTTTCAAAGGTCTCAGACTTGTGTTTCATTAAGTAGACATACCCATATCTACTTAAGTCATCAGTGAGGGTGAGAACATAATGATAGCCACCGCGAGCTTCAACGCTCATTGGACCGCACCACATCAGTATGTATGATTTCCAATAAGTTGGTTGCTCACTCCATTGTTCTGGAGAATGGAGTCTTGGTCATTTTTCCCATGAGGCATGGTTTGCACGTGTCAAATGATTCATAATCAAGAGACTCCAAAAGTTCATCTGTATGGAGTTTCTTCATGCGTTTGACACCAATGTGACCAAGGCGGCAGTGCCACAAGTATGTGGGACTATCATTATCAACCTTACATTTCTTGGCATTCACACTATGAATATGTGTAACATCACGTTCGAGATTCATTAAGAATAAACCATTGACCAGCGGGGCATGACCATAAAACATATCTCTCATATAAGTAGAACAACCATTATTCTCGGATTTAAATGAGTAGCCATCTCACATCAAACGAGATACAGATACAATGTTCATGCTCAAAGCTGGCACTAAATAACAATTATTGAGGTTTAAAACTAATCCCGTAGGTAAATGTAGAGGTAGCGTGCCGACGACGATCACATCGACCTTGGAACCATTCCCGATGCGCATCGTCATCTCGTCCTTCGCCAGTCTCCGCTTATTCCGCAGCTCCTGCTTTGAGTTACAAATATGAGCAACCGCACCGGTATCAAATACCCAGGAGCTACTACGAGCGCTAGTAAGGTACACATCAATAACATGTATATCACATATACCTTTGGTATTGCCGGCCTTCTTATCCGCTAAGTACTTGGGGCAGTTCCGCTTCCAGTGACCGTTTCCCTTGCAATAAAAGCACTCAGTCTCAGGCTTGGGTCCATTCTTTGTCTTCTTCCCGGCAGCTTGCTTACCGGGCGCGGCAACTCCCTTGCCGTCTTTCTTGAAGTTCTTCATACCCTTGCCTTTCTTGAACTTAGTGGTTTTATTCACCATCAACACTTGATGTTCCTTTTTGATCTCCACCTCCGCTGATTTCAACATTGAATATACCTCAGGAATGGTCTTTTCCATCCCCTGCATATTGAAGTTCATCACAAAGCTCTTGTAGCTAGGTGGGAGCGACTGAAGGATTCTGTCAACGACTGCATCATCCGGGAGATTAACTCCCAGCTGAGATAAGCGGTTGTGCAACCCAGACATTTTGAGTATGTGTTCGCTGACGGAACTATTCTCCTCCATCTTACAACTGTAGAACTTGTCGGAGACTTCATATCTCTCGACCCGGGCATGAGCTTGGAAAACCATTTTCAGCTCTTGGAACATCTCATATGCTCCGTGCTGCTCGAAACGCTTTTGGAGCCCCGGTTCTAAGCTGTAAAGCATGCCGCACTGAACCAGGGAGTAATCATCAACACATGTTTGCCAGGCGTTCATAACGTCTTGGTTTGCTGGGACGGGTGCTTCACCTAGTGGTGCTTCAAGGACATATGCTTTCTTGGCAGCTATGAGGATGATCCTCAAGTTCCGGACCCAGTCCGTATAGTTGCTACCATCGTCTTTCAGCTTGGTTTTCTCTAGGAACGCGTTGAAGTTGAGGTTGACATTAGCGTGGGCCATTTGATCTACAAGACATATTGTAAAGATTTTAGACTAAGTTCATGATAATTAAGTTCATCTAATCAAATTATTAATGAACTCCCACTCAGAGAGACATCCCTCTAGTCATCTAAGTGATACATGATCCGAGTTAACTAGGCCGTGTCCGATCATCACGTGAGACGGACTAGTCATCATCGGTGAACATCTTCATGTTGATCGTATCTTCTATACGACTCATGTTCGACCTTTCGGTCTTCCGTGTTCCGAGGCCATGTCTGTACATGCTAGGCTCGTCAAGTCAACCTAAGTGTATTGCGTGTGTAAATCTGGCTTACACCCATTGTATGCGAACGTTAGGACCTATCACACCCGATCATCACTTGGTGCTTCAGAACAATGAACTTTAGCAACGGTGCACAGTTAGGGGGAACACAATTCTTGAAATTTTAGCGAGGGATCATCTCATTTATGCTACCGTCGTTCTAAGCAAATAAGATGTAATACATGATAAACATCACACGCAATCAAATAGTGACATGATATGGCCAATATCATTTTGCTCCTTTTGATCTCCATCTTCGGGGCGCCATGATCATCATCGTCACCGGCATGACACCATGATCTCCATCATCATGATCTCCATCATCGTGTCTTCATGAAGTTGTCTCGCCAACTATTACTTCTACTACTATGGCTAACGGTTAGCAATAAAGTAAAGTAATTACATGACGTTCCAGTTGACACGTAGGTCATAAATAAATTAAGACAACTCCTATGGCTCCTGCCAGTTGTCATACTCATCGATATGCAAGTCGTGATTCCTATTACAAGAACATGATCAATCTCATTCATCACATCCTTCTGGCCATATCACATCACATGACACTTGCTGCAAAAACAAGTTAGACGTCCTCTAATTGTTGTTGCAATTTTTTTACGTGGCTGCTATAGGTTTCTAGCAAGAACGTTTCTTACCTACGCCAAAACCACAACTTGATATGCCAATTTCTATTTACCCTTCATAAGGACCCTTTTCATCGAATCCGATTCGACTAAAGTGGGAGAGACAGACACCCGCTAGCCACCTTATGCAACTAGTGCATGTCAGTCGGTGGAACCTGTCTCACGTAAGCGTACGTGTAAGGTCGGTCCGGGCCGCTTCATCCCACGATGCCGCCGAATCAAGATAAGACTAGTAACGGCAAGTAAATTGACAAAATCGACGCCCACAACAACTTGTGTTCTACTCGTGCATAGAAACTACGCATAGACCTAGCTCATGATGCCACTGTTGGGGATCGTTGCAGAAATTAAATTTTTTTCTACGCATCACCAAGATCAATCTATGGAGTTTACTAGCAACGAGAGGGGAGTGCATCTTCATACCTTTGAAGATCGCGATGCGGAAGCATTGCAAGAACGCGGTTGGAGGAGTCGTACACGTAGCGATTCAGATCGCGGCATAATCCGATCCAAGCACCGAACAACGGTGCCTCCGTGTTCAACACACGTGCAGCCCGGTGACATCTCCCGCGCCTTGATCCAGCAAGGAGGAGGGAGAGGTTGAGGAAGAAGGCTCCAACAACAGCACGACGGCGTGGTGGTGGTGGAGTGGCAGTTCTCCGGCAGGGCTTCGCCAAGCTCACGCGGAGGAGGAGAGGTGTTGGGGAGGGGAGGGGCTGCACCTTAGATGTGGTGTTGCAGCCCTCCCTCCACCCCTCTATTTATAGGGAGAAGGGGGAAGGGGGCCGGCCCCTCTAGATGAGATCTAGAGGGGGGGCGGCGGCCAGGGGGGAGGGGCTTGCCCCCCAAGCAAGGGGGCGCCCCCCTTTAGGGTTCCCCCCAACCCTAGGCGCATGGGCCCTAGGGGGGATGGCGCCCAGCCCACTTAGGGGCTGGTTCCCTTCCACCTACAGCCCATAAGGCCCTCCGGGGCAGGGGGACCCTCCCGGTGGACCCCCGGAACCCCTCCGGTGGTCCCGGTACAATACCGGTATACCCCCGAATATTTCCGGTGACCGTATGATGACTTCCCATATATAAATCTTCACCTCCGGACCAATCTGGAACTCCTCGTGACGTCCGGGATCTCATCCAGGACTCCGAACAACATTCGGTAATCACATACAAACCTTCCTTATAACCCTAGCGTCATCGAACCATAAGTGTGTAGACCCTACGGGTTATGAATCATGCAGACATGATCGAGACACCTCTCTAGCTAATAACCAACAGCGGGATCTGGATACCCATGTTGGCTCCCACACGTTCCACGATGATCTCATCGGATGAACCACGATGTCGAGGATTCAAGAAATCTCGTATACAATTCCCTTTGTCAATCGATACGTTACTTGCCCGAGATTCGATCGTCGGTATCCCAATACCTCGTTCAATCTCGTTTCCGGCAAGTCACTTTACTCGTTCCGTAATGCATGATCCCGTGACTAACTACTTAGTCATATTGAGCTCATTATGATGATGCATTACCGAGTGGGCCCAGAGATACCTCTCCGTCATACGGAGTGACAAATCCCAGTCTCGATCCGTGCCAACCAAACAGACAGTTTCGGAGATACCTGTAGTGCACCTTTATAGCCACCCAGCTACGTTGTGACGTTTGGTACTATGGTATCTGGGAGTTGCACGATCTCATGGTCTAAGGAAATGATACTTGACATTAGAAAAGCTTTAGCAAACGAACTACACGATCTAGTGCTATGCTTAGGATTGGGTCTTGTCCATCACATCATTCTCCTAATGATGTGATCCCGTTATCAATGACATCTAATGTCCATGGTCAGGAAAACGTAACCATCTATTGATCAACGAGCTAGTCAACTAGAGGCTCACTAGGGACATGTTATGGTCTATGTGTTCACACATGTATTATGATTTCCGGATAACACAATTATAGCATGAACAATAGACAATTATCATGAACAAGGAAATACAATAATAACCATTTTATTATTGCCTCTAGGGCATATTTCCAACAAGAAGGCTCTGAACTCATCAGAATCGAAGTTCGACCCGTTGTCAGTGATGATGCTGTGCGGAAATCCATATCTGAATGTAAATTCTCTGATGAAGCTGACGGCAGTACTGGCTTCAAGATTCTTGATAGGCTTGGCTTCAATCCATTTGGTAAACTTGTCGACTGCTACAAGCACATGAGCGAAGCCGCTCCTACCAGTCCTCAGGGGTCCAACCATATCCAATCCCCAAACAGCAAAGGGCCAGACGAGTGGAATGGTCTTCAGGGCTGATGCAGGCTTGTGGGACATATTGGAGTAAAACTGGCAGCCTTCACATTTGTCGACTATATCTTTCGCCATTTCATTTGCTCGTGGCCAATAAAATCCGGCTCGGTATGCTTTGGCCACAATGGTTCGAGAGGACGCATGGTGACCACAGGTCCCCGAGTGGATGTCGTTGAGGATCACTCGACCTTCTTCTGGTGTGATGCATTTCTGGCTGACTCCGGTTACACTTTCCCTAAACAGTTGTCCTTTTATCACAGTAAAGGCTTTGGATCGACGAACGATATATCGAGCCTCTTCTTCATCCTCTGGGAGTTCTTTCCTAAGGATATATGCAATGTATGGCACTGTCCAGTCGGGACTGATGACCAAAACCTCCATGATCAGGTCGACCACGGCTGGGACTTCGACTTCAGTCGGATCTGTGGCGCTCTTAGGCTGCGGGGGCTCTTCAGTGAAAGGATCTTCTTGAACTGAAGGTGTATGAATGTGTTCCAAAAAACGTTGCTGGGAATGGCTTCCCTCTTGGAACCTATCTTTGCTAAATCATCGGCTGCTTGATTTTTCAGTCGGGGTATATGATGGAGCTCTAACCCCTCAAATTTCTTTTCCAACTTCCTCACCACATTGCAGTAACCAGTCATAGCTGGGCTTCTGACGTCCCACTCCTTCATCACTTGATTGACTACCAAATCTGAGTCCCCGTAGACCATGAGGCGACGGACGCCGAGTGAGATGGCCATACGTAACCCATAAGAGTGCTTCATATTCCGCTTCATTATTGGAGGAATCAAAGTGAATCTGGAGAACATATCTGAGCTTGTCTCCTCGGGGAGATGCCAGTACCACCCCAGCACCGGAACCATTCAGCATCTTGGAACCATCAAAGAACATGGTCCAGTGCTCCGAGTGGACTTGGGTCGGCAGTTGCTGTTCGATCCACTCGGCGAGGAAATCTGCTATTGCTTGGGACTTCATAGCTTTCTTTGCCACAAACTTAATATCCAAGGGAAGAAGTTCAATTGCCCACTTTGCCACTCGACCAGTAGCATCTCTGTTGTTCAGAATCTCTGATAATGGAGCGTCGCTGACGACTGTAATGGAGTGGTCAGAGAAATAATGTGCAACCTTCTTCGTGGTCATATAAATCCCATAAACAAGCTTCTGATAATGTGGATATCTTTGCTTTGATGGAGTCAAAACTTCAGAAACATAATATACTGAGCGCTAAACTTTATAGGCTTTTTCCTTCTTCTTCCCGCTCGACCGTAAGTACTGTACCGACGACTTGTACAGTGGCTGCAATGTAAAGCAGTAAAGGCTCTTTGCTAATTGGGGCAGCAAGCACCGGCTGGGTGGAAAGCAGGGCTTTGAGCTCTGCAAATGCTGCATCAGCTTCAGGAGTCCACTCGAACTTATCAGACTTCTTCATCAGTCGGTAAAGAGGCAATGCCTTTTCACCGAGGCGAGAAATGAATCGACTTAAGGCGGCCAAACAACCTGTAAGCTTCTGAACATCGTGCACACGCACAGGGCGTTTCATTCGGAGAATGGCACCAACTTTCTCTGGGTTAGCGTCGATCCCTCGTTCGGAAACGAGAAAACCGAGTAATTTTCCGCCCGGAACTCCGAATGTGCACTTTGATGGATTAAGCTTGATATCATACCTTCTGAGGTTGGCAAAAGTTTCAGCAAGGTCAGCCAGCAGGTCGAAACCTTTAAGTGACTTGACCACAATGTCATCCATGTATGCTTCCACATTCCGACTGATTTGAGTGAGTAAACACTTCTGAATCATCCTCATAAATGTGGCTCCAGCATTCTTCAGGCCGAATGGCATGGTGACATAACAGAAGCACCCAAATGGAGTGATGAAAGCTGTTTTTATCTCATCGGGTCCATACAGTCGGATCTGATGGTACCCGGAATAAGCGTCCAAAAAGGACAAGCGCTCACACCCTGCAGTCGAGTCGACTATTTGATCGATGCGGGGGAGAGGAAAGTGATCTTTCGGGCAGGCCCGATTGATATGCTTGAAGTCAATGCACATGCGAAGTGAGTCATCCTTCTTGGGGACCATGACAACATTGGCTAGCCACTCGGAGTGGTAAATCTCTCGGATAAACTCAGCTGCTAGGAGCCGAGCTACTTCTTCACCGATCGCTTTTCTCTTCTGTACGGCGGACCGTCGAAGATGTTCTTTGACTGGTTTCACTTTTGGGTCGACTCGCAAACGGTGCTCAGCCAGCCCCCTGGGAACACCCGGCATGTCAGAAGGTTTCCATGCAAAGATGTCCCAGTTCTCACGGAGGAACTGGATGAGCGCTTCTTCCTATTTGGAGTCGAGCGTTGTCGAAATGTGAGTCGGAGCAGCATTGGGATCGGTCGGGTGAATATGAATCGGCTTCGTTTCACCAGACGACTGAAATGCTGAATCCGTGGCAGGCTTCTTTGCTCGCAACAAATCACTCGGATCTGCATTCTTTTGATACTCCTGCAATTCCACTACTGCCATTTGTGCATCGGCGATCTTTGAGCCCTTCTGGAAGCACTCTTCTGCCTTCTTCCGATTGCCAGTGATAGTGATCACTCCTTTGGGACCAGGCATCTTCAATTTGAGGTACACGTAGCATGGTCGAGCCATAAAACGTGCATAAGCCGGCCTGCCCAGAATAGCATGATAAGCACTCTGGAAATCGACGACTTCAAACGTCAACTTTTCTTTGCGGTAATTCTTGGAATCACCGAAAACCACATCAAGGGCGATCTGGCCGAGTGATTCAGCCTTCTTGCCAGGAATAACTCCATGGAAACTCATATTGCTTTCACTGAGTCTGGACATCGGAATGCCCATTCCTTTCAAGGTCTCCGCATACAGTATATTCAAGCCACTGCCACAATCCATCAGAACCTTAGTCAACAGAGTGCCTTCGGCGACTGGGTCGACCACCAACGCTTGCCTCCCAGGGGTGGCTATGTGTGTTGGGTGATCAGACTGGTCGAATGTAATGGCAGTCTGAGATCACTTCAAATAACTGGGCGTCGCTGGGGCGACCATGTTCACTTCTCTGTTGATGACTTTCAGTCGACTTTTGCTCTCAACATCAACAAAAATCACCAGAGTTGAATTGACATGGGGGTAACCATCATCGTTTTCTTCCTTATCCTCAACCTTGTCTGATTCTTTCTCCTTCTCCTTGGGTTGTTTCTCTCGGAATTGCTGGATTAGGAGCCGACACTGTCGAGTGGTATGCTTGGGGTAAATAAGATTACCCTCCTCATCTTTTTTGGTGTGAATGTGACACGGTAAATCCAACACATCATTTGCATCTTGATCTTTTACCTTCTTGGGGTTCCATGGCCCTTTGGGCTTCCCCTTGAACTTTCCTTGAGTCACGGCTAAGGCTTCTCCGGGAGCAGCTGGCTCGGCTTTGCGCTTCTGCTTCCGACTGGAGTTCCCTCCCCCGGTTTTGTGGGCGACTGTTTTGTGCTTGCCACTCCAGAGCCGATCCTCCTTTTGACCATTAGCGTACTTGGTGGCAATTTCCATCATTCGACTCAGAGACATATCTCCGGTCCGACCGAACTTCAGATTCAATTCCCGATACTTGACGCCTTCCTTGAAGGCACAAACTGCTTGGTGATCAGACACATTCTCCACCGTGTGGTGCAACGTGATCCATCTCTGGATATAATCTCTCAAAGTTTCATTCGACTTCTGTACACAAGACTGTAGCTCTGTCAGCCCTGCTGGTCGTTTGCATGTACCTTCAAATGTTCTGACAAACACCCGAGTGAGCTCTTCCCAGCTATAAATACTGCCAGGTGCTAGCTGATTCAACCACGCTTTGGCCGAGCCCTCTAACATCAGAGGAAGGTGTTTCATGGCCACTTCATCATTACCACCACCAATCTGCACAGCCACTCGGTAGTCCTCAAGCCAAGTGTCAGGCTTGGACTCACCAGTGAACTTGCTGACTCCAGTCGCCAACCTACAGTTGGGAGGAATCACTGCTGCTCTGATGGCTCTGCTGAAACACTCGAGACCTGAAACATGCACCCTGCTGTCGGTCGGGTAATCTCTATCGTGGCCATCTCTGTGTGCTCTGTTCCTGTCAACCAGACCTTGAACGAGAATGGATCTTGCGTCAAAGCCCGGCTCCCGGGGGTCGACTGGAATCCTTCGCCCACCACTGTGAGGGCGTCTGTCATCGTGTTGCCGAGGCGCGTATGACCCACTCCTTGGGGGAGGCGTGGGTACTCGACGACGATCATACTGCTCACGGTTCCTGTACTGATCCTGTCGATCTCCACGTCCCTCACGCCTTGGAGGCGATCTTGGGCTGTGAGCCGACTGAACTGTGTCTGCGATCACAGATCTACTATGAATCCTATTCCGAGACTGTGACACTGCTGTGTTCTGCTCCCCCGCCGCCCGGAGCAAAGCCCGGATCTGCATCAAACCCCTACCAGCCTCCGACTGGGAAGGCTGAATCGATTCTGCTATTCGGGCAGCAGCCGTGAGATTCTGGATCGGAGTTCGATATACCTGGGTTGGAGGCGGAAAGAGTTGACGTCGACTGGATTCAGGAACTCGCTGCCGAGCACGCTCGTCGAGTGCGTGCTGGAGATTCTCCAGTCGAGTGCGCTCAGCCAAGTTGGCCAGGCGCACCTCCTCCAAGGCCCGGGCCTCGGGGGTTTCTCCAACGATAGGAGTGTGAAGTGCATCCATGTTACGGCGGCGAAGCTCTTCCCTCTGCTGCGAAGAGAGGGGCTCGGGGCGGTACTCCTCGTGGGCACGCGACGGATCGCCTCCGCCATCACCATCGTCGACGCGGGGGAAGCCAGGAGGACTGCGCGGTCCGTTGACCATCCGGACTTCCGCCGTAGGGTCACTGCTGTCACACTCGGATGCGGTCTCAACGGAGCCAGTCGAACAGGCCGTAGAGAGTTTCGTCGGGCTCGATTGCCGCGACTTGAGGGGCGGCCGACTAGCGAGCCACCGCGTGCCTCACCCACCGCTGGAGCCTCGACCGACCGGAACGCTTGTGCTGGTGGGCTGCAGGGAGTGAATACGCCATAGGAGCCGACCGATACTGGGTCGACGGCTGCCGCAGGAGGACGCCGCGGACGCACGCGCGAAAGTGCGTTGCCCCGCGGACGGGGAGCGCCTCGACGTCGAGTGGAGCCTCTTGGAGCCAAGCGGAGTCGTCGGCGACGAACACGAGCGCGCCGAGACGGATCTCGCGGCCCTCGGTCAATCCTCCGCCTGGAACCATGCTGATGGGGATCGGAAAAAATTGCAACTTCTCCAACAAGTCGCTAAAACACCTGCCCCAAGGTGGGCGCCAACTGTCGTGGTTCTAAGTCTGACAGTAGAATGGGGGGTAGGGATGTAAAGGCAAGGTCCTAGCTATGGAGAAGCTGTACGCACGAGTTTTACGAGATCAGGCCCTTCTCGGAGGAAGTAACAGCCCTACGTCTCGGAGCCCGGAGGCGGTCGACTGGATTATATGCGTGTGTGTTACAGGGGGTGCGAACCCTTGTGCCAGTGGAGGGGGTGGCTTATATAGAGTGCGCCAGGACCCCAGCCAGCCCACGTTACAAGGAGTTCAATGTTCATAAAGTAGGAGCGTTACAGGTAACGTCTGTAGTAAAGTAATATAAATGACTATTAAGTCTAAGAGTAAATGCCCGACCATTGCTGCGCGGAGTGGCTTTAGGTCTTCTGCACGTCGAGTGGTTTAGTGGTCGAGTGACATAAACAAGGGGGGGGGGTCTCCAACTGAATGGTAGGTCGAGTGGATTACACTCGACACCTTTGTTGGGTCCCCTCTATTTACTCCTGAACCTCTTTGCTTCTAGGACAAGGACCTTAGGTAGGAGGTATAGGTCAGGCCTATTACCCTAATCCAGGTCTATGTCCTCATCACCCCTGGCGGTTCACATCCGAGGGACACGTGGCAAATATGCAACACATTGGAAGTTGTTCCATGTTCCCACGCACACCTGGACTGTCGGGTGGTCGTTCCGGCTTCTCCGGGTTTCAGGCAATAAGGACTAAGCATTTAAAATAGATTTAATGTTTGTATCTGTATCTTCTGCTGACAAGGACGCAGAGAAGACATTCGACAGTTTCAACAGAATGCACATGATTTGGATAGATAGAGTTTGAGGTAGAAGCATAGAGAGGTTAGGGTCCGATCACATTCACTTAGTCCAAAAGATTCAACCGAGAAGACATAGCTATAATTGAATGCTGTAGAGGACAGAACACAAGTATATGTATATATCTGAGTAAAACTAAATCAACAAGGTGAAAATCATCAGAAAGACAGATCAATGTTGAAGATAAATCAAATGCGAAGGCTTAGCAGATGTAACGCCAGGAGAAAACGCTTCAAACAAGAATTTGGTGGTGGCGTTACCCACCGTATAGGAAGTATTAGACCCAGACACGGCGCACAATTATCGTGGCGCTCTGAAGTTAAATTCCGCATTAATGTAGTCACACTCAGAGTGTAAGTCTTCATTGATTGAAGACATACATTACATCGTGTGTTGCACATCTAAGTCATCAACATGCATAAGTGTTAGGATGTGTGCCTAATCACAGGACATTCAAGGATTCCAAGATATTTAGCTCACACCGCAACTTGCAGAACCTTTTCTCATCCAAGGGCTTTGTGAAGATATCTGCCAATTGCTCTTCAGTGTTGACGTGTATGATATCAATATCTTCCTTCATGACATGATCTCTGAGAAAGTGATGACGAATTTCAATGTGCTTTGTCTTCGAGTGCTGAACTGGGTTGTTGGCAATCTTGATGGCGCTTTCATCGTCGCAGTAGAGTGGTACTTGTTTTAGATGGATGCCATAGTCCTTGAGTGTTTGCTTCATCCATAGAAGCTGAGCGCAGCAAGATCCAGCAGCAATGTATTCAGATTCAGAAGTGGAGAGAGACACACAGTTCTGCTTCTTTGAAGACCAACAGACAAGTGATCGTCCCAGAAAGTGACATGTGCCTGATGTAGACTTGCGATCCACCTTGTCACCAGCATAATCAGCATCCGAGAATCCAACTAGATCAAACTCTGAGCCCTTTGGATACCATAATCCTAGTGTTGGGGTGTAAGCCAAATATCGAAGAATTCGCTTCACAGCTAAGTGATGCGATTCCTTTGGTCCCGCTTGGAATCGGGCACACATGCAAACACTAAGCATTATATCTGGCCTAGATGCACATAAATAAAGTAAAGAACCAATCATGGAGCGTTATACCTTTTGATCAAACTCTTTACCATTGGCGTTAGGACCCAGATGACTTTTGGTTGGCATTGGCGTCGTGTAACCTTTGCAGTCTTGCATTCCAAACTTCTTCAGGCGGTCTTTGAGGTATTTCTCTTGAGATATGAAGATGCCATTGCTCTGCTGACGAATTTGAAGACCAAGGAAGAACTTCAGCTCACCCATCATGGACATTTGATATTGCTCTTGCATCATGTGTCCAAACTCATCACTGTATTTCTGGTTAGTGCAGCCGAAGATAATGTCATCCACATATATTTGGCACACAAACAGTTCACCATCATATGTCTTCGTGAAGAGTGTGGGATCTAGGGAACCAGGTTTGAAGCCTTTGCTCTTCAGGAAGTCTTTGAGTGTGTCATACCAAGCGCGAGGGGCTTGTTTGAGGCCATACAATGCCTTGTTGAGCTTGTATACCATATCAGGATGTTTTGGATCTTCAAAGCCAGGTGGTTGTGCAACATACACTTCTTCTTCAATCTTGCCATTGAGAAAAGCACTCTTCACATCCATTTGATATAGAAGGATGTTGTGATGATTTGCATAGGCTAGCAGTATGCGGATGGCTTCAAGCCTAGCCACAGGAGCAAATGTTTCATCAAAGTCAATCCCTTCAACTTGAGTGTATCCTTGGGCAACGAGACGAGCCTTGTTTCTGACAACTTGACCATGCTCATCTTGCTTGTTGCGATATATCCATTTTATTCCTATTATGTTGTGCTTACAAGGGTCAGGACGCTTGACTAGTTCCCACACATTGTTCAGCTTGAACTGTTGAAGCTCTTCTTGCATAGCTTGAATCCATTCAGGTTCCATGAAGGCTTCAACAACTTTCTTGGGTTCTGATATTGAGACAAATGCAAAGTGCCCACAGAAATTTGCTAGCTGTGTTGCTCTTGAACGAGTGAGTGGACCAGGTGCATTGATGCTATCAATTATCTTCTCAATCTGTACTTCATTTGCAACACGGGGATGAACTGGACAAAGATTTTGCTCTTGCTGATCATTGTCATCATTAGGAGGATTGTATTCAGACTGAGCATTATCTTCAGGTTGATTAGGTGCAGAAATGATATGTTCCTCTTCAGCCTGAGCTTCAGACGGTATGATTTCTCCAGTTCCCATAAGCTTGATGGATTCACTAGGTGGAACTTCATCTATCACATTTGGCAAGTGCTCTCTTTGCGAGCCGTTAGTTTCATCGAACCGCACATCTACAGTTTCAACCACTTTATAGTGAAAGAGGTTGAAGACTCTGTAGGAGTGCGAATCCTTTTCGTAACCAAGCATAAAACCTTCATGTGCTTTCGGTGCAAATTTTGAAGTGTGATGTGGATCCTTGATCCAGCACCAAGCACCAAATACTCTGAAGTAACTGACATTTGGCTTCTTACCAGTTAGGAGTTCATAGGATGTCTTCTTCAGAAGCTTGTGAAGATAAACACGGTTGATGACGTGTCATGCAGTATCAATGGCTTCGGGCCAGAACTTCCTAGGAGTCTTGTATTCATCAAGCATTGTCCGAGCCATCTCAATGAGTGTTCTGTTCTTGCGCTCCATGATGCCATTCTGCTGAGGGGTGTACGGAGCTGAGAACTCATGAGTGATTCCCAATGTATCCAGGTAAAGGTCGAGGCCGGTGTTCTTGAACTCTGTGCCGTTGTCACTTCTGATATCCTTGATCTTGA
The DNA here is from genome assembly GCF_018294505.1 of Triticum aestivum. NCBI lineage: Eukaryota > Viridiplantae > Streptophyta > Magnoliopsida > Poales > Poaceae > Triticum > Triticum aestivum. The sequence continues at coordinate 122,022,071 of NC_057802.1, read as the reverse complement.
CGCCATAGTTGTTCATGGCGCGGTTGGCGAAGCGTCTGAATGCATCCTGCACTTCAGTCTTGTAGAGGATTATGTGCACCCAAGTATATCTTGAATAATCATCAACAATGACGAAGCCATAGAGACAAGCAGTTGTAGTGAGAGTAGAGTAGTGAGTAGGACCAAATAAGTCCATGTGTAGCTGCTCGAAGGGTTGAGATGTCATCATGATTGTCTTCGAGGGATGCTTGGCCCTCGTCATCTTTCCAGCTTCACAGGCACCGCACATATGATCTTTCTTGAACTTGACGCCCTCGATGCCAACGACGTGCTTCTTCTTTGCGAGAGTGTGCAAGTTCCTCATGCCAGCATGCCCTAGCCTCTGATGCCAGAGCCAGCACTCTGAAGCTTTTGCTAGAAGACATACGGCAAGCTGTGGTCCTGCTGAGAAATCTACCATGTACAAATCATCTTTTCGATATCCTTCAAAGACTAGAGACTTGTCAGATTCCATTAGTACAAGGCAACAATATTTTCCAAATATCACAATCATGTTCAAGTCACAAAGCATTGAGACAGACATTAAGTTGAAACCAAGGGATTCAACAAGCATCACTTTATCCATGTGCTGAGCCTTTGAGATTGCAACTCTACCTAGACCCAATACCTTGCTTTTACCAGTGTCAGCAAATGTGATGTGACTCTTGTCAGATGGACGTAAGGTTGAGTCCATGAGAAGACTTCGATCACCAGTCATATGATTAGTGCATCCGCTGTCCATAATCCATTCTGAAGCATGAGGTGTCATACCCTACAGTATAGTTAGGGGGTTAGGCTTCACCAAGAGTATTGTGAAGCATAAACATTTGACGGACAAGGGGATTATCAAAGCTCAGATCAAGATTAGGACTGATAGGATGATTGTCAAGCGATTCAGGAACAAAATGCATAGTAAGACCATTTGGGCATTTTATCTTGCGCCCCACAAGATGTTTTAGGTCCCCAGCATTAGCATCAGACGCCTTTGATTTCTGGCTGGAGACCTTTCCATGCAAAAGAGAGTTAAGTTTTCTTAACCACCCACATTTTCAGGGGTGGCTTCGAAGCAATGAGTCTAAGTGCAGCATATGAGAACTTCGGCTTTGGAGCCCTAGCAAATAGCCTTGCAGGAGGAGAATAATACTCATATGAATAAGCAGAAAAGTTCTTGGTCTTATGAACATAGCGGTTTGAAGAAACACGCTCATATTCATACATCTGAGTATGATTTCCCTGCAAAACATTGGCATTAGGGTGACTCAGGTGAGTCCTGTGTCTGTATGAAGCCTTTGGACCATATGAAGCCTTTGGTCTGGGGTTTGTCTTCTTCCATTGTGGTGTCATGACGACATTCACAGGAAGATTATCAAGTCAACTTTTGGGTACCCATATCTTCTTCATTGGTGGCCCATTCCTGCAGTTAGTACAAATATACCTGGCAAACACTTCACCATTCTGATTCTTAAACAGTTTATAGTTTGCATCAAAGGATTCATCAATGATAACTGGGTTAGCACAAGTGAATCCAGATAAGGTGGATGGATCCACTGAAGGTCCCTTTGCAGCAACCCATGTGGTTTTGGGGTACTGCTCAGGCTTCCAGTAAGAACCATCAACATTCATTTTCCTCTCGAACCCAACACCCTCTTTTCTAGGGTTTCAGTTCAGAATCTGCTTTTTGAGGACATCGCACAGTGTCTGATGCCCTTTGAGACTTTTGTACATCCCTGTTTCAAGCAATGTCTTCAACCTAGCATTTTCATCAGCAATAGTAGTGGTATCCTCAGCAGAGGGGTTAGTTACCACATCAACAATTGAAGATATTGCAACAGTAGCAGCAGTAGAACATTCAGCAACAGAAGTAGCGTTATCATGCTCAAGGCATTTTAGACATGGTGGTTCAAATCCTTCCTGAGCGGGACTGATCTGTTGAGCGCGAAGAGACTCATTCTCTTTTTGAAGATCTTCATGAGCCGCTCTCAATTTCTCAAGTTCTTGCTTCCTTTGAAGATAATCATAGGAAAGCTTTTCATGAGTCATTGAGAGCGTTTCATGACGACTTTCAAGTTCCTGGTACTTAACATGAAGATTTTTTATGTCTTCAATTAAGGACTGAGATCGGGTCATTTCTGCGTCCAACAGGTCATCGCTTTTGTCTAACAGTTTTTGAGTATGTTCCATAGCTTTCTGTTGTTCAGTTGCAACTTTAGCAAGTGTTTTGTAGCTGGGTTTGGATTCACAATCAGAGTCATCTTCACTTGATAATTGAAAGTAAGCATCGCGTGAGTTTACCTTGGCACCACGTGCCATGAAGCAGTAGGTGGGAATGGAGTCGTCCTTGTCATTAGCATCAGTGTTGGTGACGGAGCCATTGTCTTCAGTGTTGAAGATGGACTTGGCAACGTAGGCTGTAGCTAGATCCAGACTTGCAACGCCAGAGTCGGACTCCTCCTCAGACTCCACCTTCGCCTCCTCAGAAGCAGACTCCTCCTCTGAATCCATTTCCTTGCCAACAAAAGCACGAGCCTTGCCAGATGAGCTCTTCTTGTGTGATGAAGACTTGGACGAAGACTTTGAGGATTTCTTCTTCTTCTTGTCATCAGAATCATATTCCTTGCTCTTCTTCTTCTTCTTCTTGTTCTCATTGTCCCACTGTGGACACTCAGAGATGTAGTGTCCAGGTTTCTTGCACTTGTGACATGTTCTCTTCTTGTGGTCATGAGTGGAAGCTTCATCATTTCTTGAGCTGGACCGTGAAGACTTTCTGAAGCCGTTCTTTTTGGTGAACTTCTAGAACTTCTTCACAAGCATAGCAAGCTCCTTTCCAATGTCTTCGGGATCACCAGAACTGCAGTCAGATTCTTCTTCAGATGAGGAAACAGCCTTTGCCTTCAAAGCGCGAGTTCGGCCATAGTTGGGACCATAGATATCTCTTTTCTCAGATAGCTGAAACTCATGTGTGTTGAGCCTCTCAAGTATGTCAGACGGATCGAGTGTCTTGAAGTCAGGGAATTCTTGAATCATCAGGGCAAGGGTGTCGAACGAGCTGTCAAGTGATCTCAGGAGTGTCTTGACGATTTCATGCTTAGTGATCTTAGTGGCGCCGAGAGCACGAAGCTCATTTGTGATGTCAGTGAGGCGATCAAATGTGAGCTGGACATTCTCATTGTCGTTTCTCTTGAAGCGGTTGAAGAGGTTGCGAAGAACACTGATCCTTTGATCTCTCTGTGTTGAGACGCCTTCATTGACCTTGGAGAGCCAGTCCCAGACTAGCTTCGACGTTTCCAGAGCACTCACACGGCCATACTGTCCTTTGGTCAAATGACCAGAGATGATGTTCTTGGCAGTAGAATCCAGTTGAACGAACTTCTTGACATCAGCAGGGGTGACACCTTCACCGATTTTGGGAACGCCGTTCTTGACGACATACCAGAGGTCGACATCAATGGCTTCAAGATGCATGCGCATCTTATTCTTCCAGTAGGATATTCAGTGCCATCGAAGACAGGGCACGCAGCGGAGACTTTCATTATCCCTGCAGTCGACATAGCTAAAACTCCAGGTGGTTAAACCGAATCACACAGAACAAGGGAGTACCTTGCTCTGATACCAATTGAAAGTGCTAGTTATCGACTAGAGGGGGGGGGTGAATAGGCGATTTTTATGAAAGTCTTCAAAACATGGGAGTTTCGAAGACAAACAATAGAAATGAACCTATTAACATGCAGCGGAAGGTAGACTACACAAGGCAAGCCATAGTCAAGTATTCAATGAAGTGAAAGCACAAAGACTAATAGCAGCTAGGTAGTAATGATCAGGATGGAAGATAGTATGAAGCCGAACACCAATAGAAGTCACACAGTGAAGTCAAACATGTAATGCAAGCAGGCAATGACTTCACGAAGACAACCTGTAAGTAAAGAGAGGGAGAAGATAGAACCAGTCGCTTGATGAGGACAAGGATTTGTTGGACCAGTTCCAGTTGCTTTGACAACTGTACGTCTGGTTAGGGAGGCTGAGATTTAACTCAGAAGACCGTGTCTTCACCTTATTCCCCTTGAGCTAAGGACAGTCCTCGCCCAATCACTCTGGTAAGTCTTCAAGGTAGACTTCCAAACCTTCACAGACTTTGTTCACCGGCAATCCACAATGACTCTTGGATGCTCAGAACGTGACGCCTAACCGGCTGGAGGATTCACAGTCCTCAAGTGTAACAAGTCTTCAGGTCACGCGGACAGAAAGACTTCAGTGATGCCTAACACTCTTTGGCTCTGGGTGTTTTGGGCTTTGTCCTTGCAAGGATTTCTCTCTCTCAAAAGCTTCGGAGGTGGGTTGCTCTCAAACGACAAAAGCCGTGCACTAACTCTGAGCAGCCACCAATTTATGGTGTAGGGGGTGGGCTATTTATAGCCACTAGGCAACCCGACCTGATTTGTCCGAAATGACCCTGGGTCACTAAGGAACTGACACGTGTTCCAACGGTCAGATTTCAAACACACGCGACAGCTTGACTTGGGCTACAAGTAAAGCTGACTCATCCAACTCTGGATAAGATTTTCTCTCATTGTCTTCGCTCGAAGACATAGGATTTGGTTGAGCATCACTTCATCACTCTGACTTTGTTCACTTGGACCCCACTTAACAGCACGGTGGTTCCTATGACTCAACAAAGAAGAAAATGAAACTACGAAACAACTATGTCTTCGCGCTCCAAAGTCTTCATACGATGTCTTCTCATGTCATAGTCTTCAATGTGAATATCTTCACATACCACCATTGTCTTCAATGTCTTCACACATTTTTAGGGTCATCTTCGGTAGGTAAACCGAATCAATGAGGGACTACTACCTGTGTTATCCTGCCATTCTCACAAACGCATTAGTCCCTCAATCAGGTTTGTCGTCAATACTCCAAAACCAACTAGGGGTGGCACTAGATGCACTTACAGTGGGAGGAAAGTAGAACTTGATGAGGTAATTGTACCTTCTCTTAATTTGGAAAGTAGCTCATCAGAGAAATCTGTTCCCGTGTTGCCTACACCAACTAGAGAGGAAGCTAATGATAATGATGATGAAACTTCAGATCAAGTTACTATCAAACCTCGTAGGTCAACCAGAGCACGTTCCGCACCAGAGTGGTACGGTAATCCTGTCCTGGAAGTCAGGTTACTAGACCATGACGAACCTACGAACTATGAGGAAGCGATGATGAGCCCAGATTCCACAAAATGGCTTGAGGCCATAAAATCTGAGATGGGATCCATGTATGAGAACAAAGTATGAACTTTGGTGGACTTGTCCGATGATCGGCAAGCCATTGAGAATAAATGGATCTTAAAGAGGAAGACCAACGCTGATGGTAGTGTTACTCTCGACAAAGCTTGAATTGTCGCAAAAGGTTTTTGACAAGTTCAAAGTGTTGACTACGATGAGATTTTCTCACTCGTAGCGATGCTTAAGTCTGTCCAAATCATGTTAGCAATTGCCGCATTTTATGAAATCTGGCAAATGGATGTCAAAACTGCATTCCTTAATGGATTTCTTAAAGAAGAGTTGTATATGATGCAACCAAAAGATTTTGTCGATCCTAAAGGTGCTAACAAAGTGTGCAAACTCCAGCGATCCATCTATGGACTGGTGCAAGCATCTCGGAGTTGGAATATATGCTTTGATAAGTTGATCAAAGCATATAGTTTTGATACAGACTTGCGGTGAAGCCTGTATTTACAAGAAAGTGAGTGGGAGCACTACAGCCTTTCTGATAAGTATATGTGAATGACATATTGTTGATCGAAAATGATGTAGAATTTTCTGGAAAGCGTAAGGAGTGTTTGAAAGGAGTTTAGAAAGACCTGGGTGAAGCTGCTTACATATTGGGCATCAAGATCTATAGAGATAGATCAAGACGCTTGATAAGACTTTCGACGAGTACATACCTTGATAAGATTTTGAAGGAGTTCAAAATGGATCAGTCAAAGAAGGAATTCTTGCCTGAGTTGTAAAGTATGAAGTTGAGTAAGACTCAAATCCCGACCACGACATAAGATAGAAAGAGAATGGAAGTCATTCCCTATGCCTCAGCCATAGGTTCTATAAAGTATGCCTTGCTGTATACCAGACCTATTGTGTACCTTTCCATGAGTTTGGAAAAGGGATACAATAGTGATCCAGGAGTAGATCACTAGACATCAGTCAAAATTATCCTTAGGTACCTAAAGAGGACTAAGGAAATGCTTTCTTGATTATGGAAGTGACAAAGAGTTCGTCGTAAAGGGTTACGTCGATGCAAGCTTTGACACTAATCCGAATGGCTCTGACTCTCAATCTGGATGCATATTGAAAGTGAGAGCAATTAGCTAGAGTAGCTCCATGCAGAGCATTCTATACATAGAAATTTGCAAAATACATACGGATCTGAATGTGGCAGACCCATTGACTAAACCTCTCTCACAAGCAAAACATGATCACACCTTAGTACTCTTTGGGTGTTAATCACATGGCAATGTGAACTAGATTACTGACTCTAGTAAACCCTTTGAGTGTTGGTCACATGGCGATTTGGGTGTTAATCACATGGCGATGTGAACTAGATTACTGACTCTAGTAAACCCTTTCAGTGTTGGTCACATGGCGATGTGAACTATGGGTGTTAATCACATGGTGATGTGAACTATTGGTGTTAAATCACATGGTGATGTGAACTAGATTATTGACTCTAGTGCAAGTAGAGGCTGAAGGAAATATGCCCTAGAGGCAATAATAAAGTTGTTATTTTATATTTCCTTATATCATGATACATGTTTATTATTCATGATAGAATTGTATTAACCGGAAACTTGATACATGTGTGGATACATATATAAAACACCGTGTCCCTAGAAAGCCTCTACTAGACTAGCTCGTTAATCAAAGATGGTTAAGTTTCCTAACCATAGACATGTGTTGTCATTTGATGAACGGAATCACATCATTAGGAGAATGTTGTGATGGACAAGACCCATCCGTTAGCTTAGCATAATGATCGTTAAGTTTTATTGCTATTGCTTTCTTCATGACTTATACATATTCCTTTGACTATGAGATTATGCAACTCCAGGGTACCAGAGGAATACCTTGCGTGCTATCAAACGTCACAACATAACTGGGTGATTATAAAGATGCTCTACATGTATCTCCAAAGGTGTTTGTTGGGTTGGCATAGATCGAGATTAGGATTTGTCACTCCGAGTATCGGAGAGGTATCTTTGGGCCCTCTCGGTAATGCACATCATAATAAGCCTTGCAAGCAATGTGACTAATGAGTTAGTTATGGGATGATGCATTACGGAACGAGTAAAGGGACTTGCCAGTAACGAGATTGAACTAGGTATGAAGATACCGATGATCAAATCTCGGGCAAGTAACATACCGAGACAAAAGGAATAACACATGGTGTCATTACGGTACGACCGATAAAGATCTTCGTAGAATATGTGGGAACCAATATGAGCATCCAGGTTTCGCTGTTGGTTATTGACCGGAGAGGTGTCTCGGTCATGTCTTGTAACATCCCAAATTTTGAATTTGAAATGTTATACATAGTTCATTCATGCATATCATATTTTATTGCATTTTCGATTGCGATCCTTGAAATTTCAAGCAACTCAAGGACCCACGGAGAGAGTTGGGGATTTCACCGTTTTCATATTTGAATTTTAACAAATATCGAAACAAGGATCACTTTGGTTTATTTATTTTTCTCACCAAAATATTTTCTTATTAAAATATATGAGAGGAGATAATATGACTTCTCCAAAATAAATGAAATATTGGAGGAAAAATATTAAAATCAAATATTTGATTTTATTCAGATTTTATTGCTACTTTATTTGCATAGGAAAAATACGTGTTTTTCAAAATTGCATTATAGGCCCAAATAAATGTTCACCTTGTCCGGCATATTCTTAGAGGACGGGGAAAATTTATTTCGGAATTCTTGGAGTCCGTTTAGTATTTCTTTTCTTTCTTTTTCTGCACGTCGGAATTATTTAAAGAAAAAGTCAACCGACCTAACCGGGTCGTGTCCGTCTAGGACTCCTGGCCCGGCTGGCCCTTATAAGCCGGGGGCCCGAGACCCCAACCCAGCCGCCCCGCCTCCCGAAACCCTAGCCCCGCCGCCGTATCTGCTCGCCGCCGCCGCCAACTCGCCGGAGCCACGCCGCTGCCCGCCGGACCCGAGGTTGCCGCCGGTTTTTCTGGTAAAACCGTTGTTTTTTTAAACCCTAGTTTCGGTTTTTTTATTAGATCGGTTATTTTTTGGTTCGGTTAAATAGAGGATGTTCGTCCGTACGTTTGTTTTAACGAACGGTTTTCGCTCGTTATTCACAGACAGCGAACGTTCGTTCGTTAGCCTGTTCGTCAGTTTTTCCTTTTTTCGGGTTTTTCGCGATTATTTTCGATCGTGATTTCTGATCCGATTTTCGTTTTAGTTTATCTTTTCACTCGTTTATCGGAATCAGGCGATTCAAGCGCCTAGATCTTCGTCTCGAAACCCTCTTTCTGTTTAAACAACTTGAACAAGATTTTGGTACTGTAAAATTTGACTTTAGTTCAGATTAGTAATCAGATCTTGTTTCTTTCGCAGTTTGAGTTTCGTTGCTCCGTTTGATTTGATTCTTTTTGCAAACCGGAGTTCTTAAGTTGAACTTTCTGGTTAGTTCTTCTTATTTGAGATTTACCCGTGCATCTATGATTGATTGCTTATGTATGCCATTGTTTGTTTGCGATAGAATTTCCGGAGTGCGAAGCGTGTTACTACGAGTCCCTAGGTTTTGCGGATCGTCAGCAAGGCAAGTAACACATTGATCATACTCTTTTCATACCCAGTTTTTATGCATTAGTACCAATCCTCAAACACTGCATGATTAGGATGTGATTAACTTGTGGGTTTGGGAAGTAGTTGATGAGGTAGAACCTATTGCCATGTGTTATTATCAAACCCTTGGGAGTTACTTCTACGTTATGCTTATATTGCCATGCTATGCTCGTAGATGTGGATTGGGTTCGAGTGTATCCATGACAGATGTGAGATTGTTAATTAATGGTTAACTTAAGGTGGCAACTTTAATTCACATCTGGGTGGATTGAGGCACCTGGGGAACCCAGTGTTGCCTGTATTTTTTTGGAAATCCCGGGGTACCGTGTGATTCTCCTATGGACTGCCACCCAGGCTCAAAGGGATCTGAAGATTATTCATGCTAGAAACTTCCGTGTGCAGCCACAAGCCATTATGGGCTCTGGCATAGTTGAGTAGGTGTAACTGTCCACCCAGAGTAAAGAGTTAATGTTTCCGAAAGACTGTGTCTCGGTCATCCGTTTCTCAAACACCCTGTAGTGCGAGAAATCAGCGGAGGCGATCGAGTATTGTGGGGAAAAGTGCGCAAACCTCTGCAGAGTGTACAATCTAATCATGGTCAGCCGTGTCCCCGGTTATGGACATCTTGAGTATCTAGTACTTGGATTATCCTATTGTATCTCATCACTATAGTTAATTAATTTGTTGGGTTAATAAATTACTTTAATTGGGATTGAGTTGGAGGAACCTTCTCAATGATGTTTCAACTACCATGATAGTTAAATAAAACTTATTCCTTTGTTGTAGGAAAAAATTGGCTTTTCACAAAAAAAGTTTATAACCATAGAGCCTCCACCAGCCATATTTGCATATAGTGATAGCATTATTCTGTTCATTGCTCTATTATGTTACATTGCCAGCATATTCCATGTGCTGACCCGTTTTCGGGCTGCAACATATCATGTTGCAGACTTTTTAGACGGGGAGTAAGGTTCGCTAGGTCGTTGCCGTGCAGCTCAGCTATGCCGTTGGATTTGATGGACTCACTTTATCTTCCAAGCCTTCCGCTGTTATCGTATTAGGTGGCCTTAAGCCATATTTATTTTTATAAGTTCTCTTTTGAGACATTCGATGTAATAAGTGTGTGATTGCTACTCTGTTATAAATCCTTCGAGTACTGTGTGTGTCAGCATTACCGATCCAGGGATGACACTGAAGCACAGAGACTTGACCGTTTGAGGTCGGGTCGCTACATGTCTACATAGTTCTCGAACCCGTAGGGTCCGCACGCTTAACGTTCGATGACGATTTTGTATTATATGAGTTATGTGATTTGGTGACCGAATGTTGTTCGGAGTCCCGGATGAGATCACAGACATGACGAGGAGTCTCGAAATGGTCGAGAGGTAAAGATTCATATATAGGACGATCGTATTTGGACACCGGAAGTGTTCCGGGGGTACCGGGTACTTATCGGGTCACCGGAAGGGGTTCCGCACCCCCGGCAACAGATATGGGCCTTATGGGCCAAGAGGGGAAACACACCAGCCACAAAAGGGCTGGTGCGCCCCCCCATATGGGCTGGCCAAATTGGAGAAGGAAAGGGGAAGGAGGAAAGGAAAAAAGGGAATAGGATTCCCCCTTCCCCCTCTTCCCTTCCTACTCCGAATAGGAATAGGAAAGGGGGGAAGCCAAATTGGGAGGTGCCCAAGTAGGATTCCTCCTACTTGGGGTGCCCCCTTGGCTGCCTCTCCTCCCCTCCAACCTATATATATGAGTGGGGGGGGGGGCACCGCTAGAACACACATCAATTATTGTTAGCCGTGTGCATCGCCCTCCACAGTTTACGCCTCCGGTCATATTCACGTAGTGCTTAGGCAAGCCCTACATGGATCACTTCACCATCACCATAACCATGCCGTCATGCTGACGGAACTCTCCCTTGACACTTTGCTGGATCAAGAGTTCTAGAGACATCATCGAGCTGAACGTGTGCAGAACTCGGAGGTGCCGTACGTTCGGTACTTGATCGGTCGGAACGAGAAGAAGTTCGACTACATCAGCCGCGTTAACAAACGCTTCCGCTTTCGGTCTATGAGGGTACATGGACACACTCTCCCCCTCTCGTTGCTATGCATCTCCTAGATAGATCTTGCATGAGCGTAGGATTTTTTTTGAAATTGCATGCTACATTTCCCAACAGCGACTAGCCGGAAAGTCCAAAGGGAAAACATGAAGCAAGATTACCTAGATTTAGGCCCTCGCACTTGAGGGAAAATCCTACTCGTGTTATTGTTGTATTGATTGGATGGGGTACAAAGAGAACAGGGGAGATCGTAATGATCGTAGGTATACAAAAGGGTGAAGATTGATGTGCCTATCGATTAGCCCTACCCGTCTTACAAATGGTGTCAGGGGCTAGGGTTACAGAGTCCTAGCCGATATATAAGGTAGTTTGAAGGTTTTCATGATGATCCAACCTTCTTGTATTGCATGGCAAGGATGTTGGTTCTTTCCTTCTGAAGGGCCCAAAGACAGAGCTAGAGACCGAGGTTGATGACCCACAAGTATAGGGGATCAATTGTAGATATTTTCGATAAGTAAGAGTGTCGAACCCAACGAGGAGCAGAAGGAAATGACAAGTAGTTTTCAGTAAGGTAATGTCTGCAAGTGCTGAAACTGTAAGTAGCGAGTAGTTTGATAGCAACATAATTTGTAACGAGCAAGTAACGATAATTGTAACAAGTATGCAGCAAGGTAGCCCAATCCTTTTGAGGCAAAGGACAGGCCAAAACAGTCTCTTATGATAGGCAAAGCGTTCTTGAGGGTACACGGGAATTCCATCTAGTCACTTTCATCATGTTGGTTTGATTTGTGTTCGCTACTTTCATATGTGGGTGGACCGGTGCTTAGGTATTGTTCTTACTTGAACAAACCTCCTACTTATGATTAGCCCTCCCGCAAGGATCCGCAACTATGAGGAAAGTATTAAGGATAATTCCTAACCATAGCATTAAAATCTAGGATCCAATCGGTCCCTTACGGAATAGTGCATAAACTAGGGTTTATGTTTCTGTCACTCTCGCAACCCACCATCTATTTACTACTCCACAATGCATTCCCTTAGGCCCAAATATGGTGAAGTGTCATCTAGTCGACGTTCACATGACACCACTAAGGGAATCACAGCATACATACCATCAAAATATCGAACACATATCAAATTCACATGATTACTTGCAACATGATCTCTCCCGTGACCTCAAGAACAAAAGTAACTACTCACAAATATTCAACACACTACTGAAGGATGCTGCTAACGCGACACTACGATCAGAGACCCTTCGAGAAACTGTGTGCGATGCAATAATCGCAAACGGTGCTATATGAAAACCGTCAGAAATGTATAAAATGTTTCTATGACGGATGCATCAAACACGGTTCAGGTTTTAGTTGCGTGTGCGATGCGGGGCATACGGTTTAGTCCACTTAATTGTTTGCGATGAGGAGGAACAAAAGAAACGGGCAGCCAGATTAAGGTGTGTGCGATATACAGCATACGGTTCACTCGGATGAACTCTTTGTGATTAGGCAACACAAAAGAAAAGGTCAGCCAGATTCAAGGTGTGTGCGATATACGGCATGCGGTTCACACGGATGAACTGTTTGTGTTGAGACAAGAGAACAGAAATGGTTCAATATAACAAGATGTGTGTGATATGCGGCAAACAGGTCTGTACTCAGAAATGTGTGCGAAGACCAATAATAACACAGACGGTTGCTGCTAATAAGACGTGTGTGTTGTGTGATGGGATTGCATACAGAACAACAACATATATATATATACACACACACTTATAAAGACATGCATTTGTATTTTATTAGTTAAATCCTACTTATAAACCAGGACGGGGGTATAGGAGGTAATTAGATCGTAATTTTTTTTGTATTAACCGTATGTGTACGTGTCCTTTCGTCCTCCTCTCGCACGTCTTGTCACCCGCTGCCGCAGACGGCTTACAGCGCAAGCTTGCGCAGCGCGCAGGGGCGTTCTTTTGGCCAAACGGTAGCGTCAATTAATCGTCGGTGAGCCCGTTCCCGCGCAACCTCACAGGTTCCCGCCCGACTCGGTGAAATCCCCCAAAATCCCAATACTTACCGGCCTGCTATGAAAACCCTCACGGCCGGCGAGTCTTGCATCACATTTTCCCTCCCTCCCTGTAGCTTATCTCGTCTACTTCTCCCACAATCGCCAATGGCACCGGTCCGTCGTCATCGCTCAGCCACTCCGCCGTCATCAGAGGACAGCTCCAGCTGGGATGCTACACCGCGGCGGTGGCGCAGTCCCCGGCGTAGTGTAGTGCGCGCGGCGTCCCTGTTGGGTGTGCGCGGAACACCCACCACACGCTCCGCCGCCGCAGCCCGTCGGCAGATGTTGCCGGCAGCCGTTGCCGCCACACCATCGTCGAAAGCCAGGGCCATCTCCCGCTCCACCGCCGCGGCCTGAAGGCGGGAGGTGGCCATCGTGGCCTCCACCCCACTGCTGGCCACCGTGGCCATCACCTGCTCCACCACCGCGGCCCGAAGGCGGGAGGTGGTGGTCGTGGCCGCCACCCCATCATCGGCAGCCGTGGCCGCCAGCCCACCGTCGACCGCCGGGATCATCACCCGCTCCGCCACCGCCGCCCGAAGGAGGGAGGCGGAGGTGGAGGCCCGCACGTGCGTCAGCGACCTTGCGCGCTACATCGAGTTCCTGCGGGAGGAGGAGGAGTGCCTCGTTGAGCACGCAAAGAGCCTTACCACAGCTGTGGCCGCAGCACACGTCGACGTAGAGGCGAGGAATCAGGAGATCTACAAGCAGTCCGGCCGCTTCGAGAGGGATCGTCTGGAGCGGCAGTGGGCATTCACGCTCGTGAGCATCGTTGAACGTGCAAAAGAGGCAGGCACCGTATTGCATTTCTCTGGCTCGTCGGTAGGTTCCTCCTCCTCCTCCGTCTCTCACTGAGCGCGCTCGACAGAGGAGAGGCTGCCGGAAGTAGCACAAAGCCCCTCCGTGGTAGTAGTAGTATTTAGGGGCTATTTTGTTCAGTTCATCTGACTATAGATGTGTGGTCGAACTGTACAACGTACTTAAAATTAGGTAGTATATATAGTTGAACTAGCTATTTCAGTACGTGGTTGGCAACAATTGGGAAAAAGTTTGGTCGGTTCAGCTGTCAAGTTGAACTGTTTGTATAAATTAAGAACGACTGCTTAATCTATGAATGAAATCTATGCTTAATTACTGAATTTTAGTTGCAAAAATTAGATAGTGCTAGTGATTTCTAGCTGCATATTTTGACAAATTGCAGTGTTATAAGGATTGACAAAAGGCAACGTTACTAGATCAACAAATGTAAATCTTTCCAGTTTGATAAATGGCAACATACCCAATATGACAGATGGAAATCTCTTACCAAATTGTTTGTACGTGGTTGCACACGGGTCATCCAAGACAACCGTTTGCGTTGAAGGGATGTACAAATCCTGTGCTGCTCTCACTTTGCATACGGGTGTTCTATTTAAAACGTTTGCGATCAAGAGCTGCACAAATCCTGCTCGGCACATTTTCCCTTGGCTTCCTGGGGAAGCTGTCGGTTTGCATACGAGTGTTCTAACTAAAACGTTTGCCATGAGTGTTTTATATTTAAAATCCGAATTAAACTGTGGCTTGGGCGCCATTAATGGAGAGGATGCGAGCAAGGCGGGCAGCCATGGAAGTCAAAGGGCTCGCTTCCCGGTGAGCCTGCGCGGCGTACAGCTCCCACGCTTCCCGTTGAGCCTCCGCATTGGAGTACAGCTC